>NC_141156.1:131399186-131552998 GCF_053477565.2 Lygodium microphyllum
CATAGTCCACTAAGGCGAATCGGAAGTCGAATTTACGTCTTCGATGGCCCCAAAAAGATCCCAAGATGCGACCGCGGGAGGCTCATCTCCGAACGTGCAAGTGGACATCACCCCGACTCCACAAGTCCAGGTTCTTCCGTGTTAATTCCGCATAAGGAAATGATTAGGCGCGCTTAAAAAAGGGAAATTTCATTCTACGCTTAAAATTAAAGCATATGGAAATTGGAAAGAAATACATGTGATAAGGCATTTCTTGAAACATTAGGTAAGATTGAAATATGTCGTGAGTTTGAACGAGTAGAAAGCTAGTTGCATATAGTTTTGGTAACTTATCAAGATAATGAATCTAAACTTAGGCAAAGAAGTGGAGTTTATAGGTGCATTATCTTCCGTCCTAGACATGGTAGGAATAAGTGTGTGCCGCACATTAGGCAACATGCTTCTCATAATAACTTCATGAGGCAAGGTTAACACCATAAGGTATTATCCCAAAGTGAATAATAGAGAACGAAGATGATCTTATGAACTTGTAAATAGCATGTAAGATAGAATAAGTTAGCACTAGCTTTGGATGAGTTCATTGACTACTTCGTAGCTAGGAGAATGTTGTGAAATGCGTAGTCGTCATGTGAAAAATGTCATTCATTAAGAGCCGCATTTAGGAGTCAAAGCATAAGATGCCAAAGTGTAGATAACAAGGCTGTAGGTATGACTATTGATGTAAGACCTAGTAGTCCTAGGAAAAGTTAGTACCCAGATTATCGTGCACCAAAGAAAGATAAAGTTATCATGGGCCATGTGATGCGTAAAGGCAATAAATCGCATGTTTACGCGTGTTGGTGTAGTTGTAAGTATTGTTACCCGTTAGATTTAGATTATTACCCTTGAGAAGGATCATCCTTGTCGCAAGACAAGCATAATTGAATTGACTAAGTAATCTAAACCACAAGGATTCGTATGGACATGATTGAGTCGATATGATAGGAATCCTAAGTGTTAACTAGGGTTTAGTGCAATTTGACCTAGCTTTAGACAAAAACCGTGATTCTAAAGATCCTACACACGTTCACAAAATGTCGTAGCAATGGGATGTTCATGTATGAAATGATCTAAGGTTTTATCCTAAGGATCATGATGAAACTCCGACGGAGTTGCTTATTTCTAGAACCATGGGTCAACCTAATTAGGAATGATTTGGAGGATACCCTAAAACCCTGTTACTCGGTTGGGGTAAATTCCGTGAACGGAAACACTAAGCAATGGAATGATTCCGTGGAATTAGATGTAATACATGTGCAAAAAGCTGCAACATTGTATAGACTTGAGACTTGTCCACAAGAGAGTTGTCATCTCTCGAAATGAGGTTGACAAGTTAATTTACAAGAGGATGAGTAATCATCCTGTTACTCACTTTTCTTGGGGAATAATTGCCAAGGAAAAGGAAAGTTAGGTATTTGCGAATGACCCGACAACAAACTAAAGCGACATGGTCGCTGGATCCTGCCACAACAGAACCTTAAGCATTGGTAGAGTATGACCCTAACCCAAGAATGATAGGAATCTTGCCAAGTTGCAATTGATTCCGGATCGAATGCGGGTTGCATTCGGAGAAAAGGAATCACTCCTTAACAGTTGCCAGCTAAACGACCATTGAAATTGATTGTGCTTGTAACAGTTTAGAAAGGACTGTTTGCATTGTTTGCTCAATGAAATAAAGGAGGAAAACATATCTAAATACTTCAGGTTGAAGCCTGAAGGGAGAGGCAGCTTCAGTTACCCCCGACTGCCTACCTAACCCTAACCAAGGGGGTTGTGAACCGCGCCGGGAACATGGACCGAACCCGCCGTGAGAGGTCTCTCCGTTGAGTTCTACTTGGAGCAGGAGGACGCTTGGGTG
Source organism: Lygodium microphyllum (assembly GCF_053477565.2). NCBI lineage: Eukaryota > Viridiplantae > Streptophyta > Polypodiopsida > Schizaeales > Lygodiaceae > Lygodium > Lygodium microphyllum. The sequence continues at coordinate 131,401,084 of NC_141156.1, forward strand.
CCAGGGGGGGCTCTGGCTGTAAATCCCTCGCCTTCCGGGTCCTTCACAAGAGACTAACGTGACTCGGGATTGGATCTCGAGGCCCGCATACTAGTCTACGGGCGGAAACTTGGGTTAAGTAATCACTGAAGGATTACTGGATAGCCTTCGGGCGGATTATGAATACGCCTACGGGTGGAAACTCCTTGTATTCCAAAGATAAAAGGATAAAATGATAATAAAGGAGTTGTTTGACATTGTTTTCTTTATGTACTGTGATAAGATTACGTGAAGGAACCAGTGCTTAACAGGGTTAATCAAGGAAGCTGTTTGTATATGTCAAACTAATGTGGTAGGTAATTACATAACTAAAACAAACCGAGGAAAGTGCGGAGGATGGACCATGGGTCCGTCCTACAGATGGGTGGTCCCGGTTAGCTGGGAACTTTTCTCAAAGCATTCGACGAACAGAAGGACGATCAACATCACCGGAACAAGTAATGAGAACGATGACTCGAAATTACCGATTACCCGATTCAAGCTGTTTTAGGGGAACGGAATGGGACTATGCCTTATGGCAGAGAGGTCGAGCCTTGCATCCCTCTCGTTTCCCATTCTCCTTGAACCAAGTGCAGCGCGAATCCGCTTCGGACCTGGCGTTTCTGCGTAAAGTAGTTCGCTCGGGTCTGACGCTAGTTGTTGCTAACTAATGACCAAACAGGGAAACCCAAATTCAGGTCGATCCTAAGTGGGAACGGCCAGGATACTTCCGCTACGTGGCAGACTCGGGAAGACCTAGATTGCAAAACCCGTAATATTCCATGGGAGTGCCGGGCGGAGTTTTCTAGACATCCTTTCCGATGGACTGCTAAGACGTGTCCTGAATGGTTCTAGGGACACGTTACAGTTGGTATCAGAGCAAACCAACAAAGGATTTGTTTTTAGGAAATTTTAATAAGAAGAAGTAAAGCAAATGTTGTGTCCCAAACATTTCCTTACTTTGAATACTGTCTTGCAGAATTATGAAGCATGGAACAGGTTCTTAGTGTTCCGAGTCATGTTTATGACCGCGATGCATTCCACGGATTATCGACAAAGGGTTGAGATGATGAACATCCTAGATCGCATTTACAATCCATCACCTGTGTACGTGGAATGGAGATGGATGGGTGTTACAGGGATCTATTACATAACTGCCTATCAACCTGCGTACCTTCAAATTAACTTGAAGAGAATCAAGTGGATGGAGGATTTGAAGATCGTAAAGCTGTTCGTTTTTATTGAGGCTCACGCAAACGCGACCCTACAGGTTGGAGGTCGAAGGGTTAACCAGAATAAGTATGTGTACGGAGAAGTAATTCAAAGAATCCCTGCCGACCGAATCAAGGTTTTGGGGCGTCGTGAGAAGAATGGATATCAAAGGAAAAGATACCCTAATCTTCCAATGAACTACCGATTCCTGAAGATCAATGACCCCAATCCGTACTACTACTCAGTTCCTGTAGCTGAATGCAATAATATCTTATTCTCCTCGAATTAATGTATTAACTTGTTCCATCGGCCCAAGAAATAATTGTGCCCCGAAAGGGCTATGTTGATATGAATGGAATAAAACTTTTTCCCGATTGTCTTGACTATGAATATTGATAAAAGTAGTAAAGTAAATTGGTCACTTGGCTGAAGGAATACATGGACGTAGTTCTGAAGAGTTAACAGAACTTCCGCTTTAAAGAGAAGTAGATCTTGAGATCAAGCCAGTAATAGGAGCTGTCCCAATTGTGAAGAGAACCTATAGTATGTCTATATCGGAAGCAATTGAGTTGAAGGAACAACTCAAGCAACTGTTAAACCAAGGTTACATCCGGCCTAGCAATTCACCATGGGGAGCTCCAGCCCTATTTCAGAAAAAGAAAGATGGGACACTTCGACTATGTATTGATTACCGTGGGTTGAATTAATCAACAGCCAAGAACAAGTATCCTATCCCTAGAATAGATGAGCTTCTTGATCGCCTTCAAGGTGCAAAGATCTTCTCCAAGATTATCTCAGGTCAGGCTACTATCAAATCAGGATCAAGGATGAGGATATTTCCAAAAACGGCCTTCAATACAAGATATGGGCACTTTGAATTCTTGGTTGTCATTCGGCTTACAGATGCACCTGCCACTTTCACTAGATTAATGCAGGATATTTTTAGGCCATATCTTGATGACTTCGTGCTTGTCTTCTTTGACGACACCTTAGTCTATTCTAAACAGGAAGAAGATCGTGAACCTCAACTACGGATTGTTTTGGAGACAATGAGGTTCCATAAGCTGTATGCAAAAATGAAGAAGTGTGCATTCTTCAAGCGTCAAATTAAATATCTAGGAGGAATTTCAGTAGACCGAGCCAAAGTCAGAGATGTGCTTGAATGGCCAATACCAGTATCTGTCAAAGAGATACGTAGTTCTCTTGGCTTGACAGGATGGTATAGGGTTTTATCAAAAACTATGCTTTGCTTGCAGCACCTTTGACGGACTTACTGAAGAAGCAAACATTGCTTGGTCAACTACCGAACAAACTAGCTTCGATAGGTTGAAGCAAAGTTTGGTATCAGCACCGATCCTAAAACTTCTAGATCACAGTAAGGAGTAGAGGTAGTAACTGATACTAGCATGCTTGCCTTAAGATATGTGCTCATGTAGGAAAATCATCAGCATACTCTTCAAGGAAATTGAAGAGTCACGAAAAGAATTATGCCACGCATGATCTGGAGTTATTAGCTGTCATCCATGCTCTAAAGCTTTGGAGACACTACCTGTTGGGTAACAAGTTCACTCTAGTAACCGATCATAAGAGCCTCAAATGGATTTTTACCCAGAACGAGTTCAACATGAGGCAACATCGATGGATTAAAGTATTGGAGGAATATGATTTTAAGATCAAGTACCGACCTGGAAAGAAGAATGTAGTTGTTGATGCACTCAATCGCAAGGCATTCCTTAATTCATTAATCTTGCAAAATCTATCAATAGCTAGATCTCTAGCTACAGAGGTGTCCATGCCAAACGACCTAATACTTGAGCTAGCTAGAGAGGAAGGATGCCATGATCTAGCCTATCAAAGGATGCTAAGGGAAGTCTCTATCAAGGACCAGGAACAAAAGCTAGAGGCTAAGTATCATGAATTCTCTGCCAATAATGGACTTGTCTACTATAGGATGAGAGTATGTATACGAGCAAGCCAGTTATTTAAATAGAAGATATTGTGCGAAGCTTATGATTTCACTCTATCGGGACATCAAAGCTGCGAAGGATAGACAGAAGGCATACACGAAATTGAAGTGTCAAGATAGAATATTTGAGGAAGGAGACATGGTCTTCATTCACGTATGCCCAAAGAAGAGTTCTCTATCCTTAGGAGATTGCAGGAAGCTAAGTCCAAAGTATTGTGGACGATACAAGATCCTCAAGTGCTTAAGACCTAATGTTTATAGACTGTAATGCCTTGAAAACCTGAAAGTTCATAATGTATTCCATAACAGTCTATGGAAGAATGAAGTATGTACCTAATCATGTACTTGATGACCAACAAATTGTAATGCCTAGTCAAGGAATCCTTGAACTAAGAGGCCGGACAGGATTTTAGATGTCAGAAAGAGACAGTTAAGATCTGAAACCTTAAAAGAATGCCTCGTCCAGTGGAAAGATTATCCCAAGAGGATGCTACCTGGATGGATGAAAGCTCTCTCAATCTTCGATATCCCCAGTTTATCTCGAGATGAGGACATCTTGATTCTTCTAAGGGGGGAGAGAATGTAATATTTCCGCACACTGCGTGCCATAAATATTGACTTTCCGCACACCGTGTAAATCCTGTGCAAGGTGATCCCCTACATCGTATTACTGGTAGCATTATCCATACCGTGCATGCTCAAAAATGAGGCCGCCACATTGTAAATACGAGGCCGAGATTGGAGACCGTAGAAGCCGCAAGTGAACACCCTCTTGGGAGGGACAATTTAATTAAATTAAGGCAAATTTTTTTACTATTACCCCTTCCCCCAGCTGATGAATGGCTGGAGGAGAGGGAGTGTGGAGGGGGGATGGCCAAGTGAGGGATTGCATGAGGAAGATCTCCACGTGGGTGGAGGCCCTCTTCCCCACCCCCATTCCTATATAAACACCCCCATCAAGGGGGTGTGCTAGAGAGGGGGAGAGAAGGGAGACTGTGAGGGAGGAGCTGAAGGAGAGGTCGGCCGTGGAGGAGAGGGAGAGGACGCCGTGCTGATCGCGGAGCAGAAGGAGGACGCCCAGTCCGCCGCCAGTAGCTGGTCTGCCAGCCACGCCACGAGCCCCAGTCGCTGCCACCCTGTCCGCCGGCCAGCTCAGGCCGCCGCCACGCTGAGCACGATCCCCTTTCCACCCACGTGCTTCCATGGGAAGCTTCTTAGAAGCTTCTTCTAAGAGGGGCCTCCTTAAAGGGCCTTCCCACCCCCTCTTCCCAAAGGTCCCTTCCCACCATTTTCCCAAAGGCCCCTTCCCAAAGGTCCTTTCCCACGACATCTCCCCAAAAATCCACTAATGCCCTTCCCGGGATTTTTAAAGAGGGGACGGTGAAGCCATAAAGACCCCGCAAGATCCATCGAAAGACTTCCGCAAGAAGATTTTATGCCGCAAGCCGTCCGAGGTTAAATTCCGTGCCGGTTCGAGTTCTTGAAAGACTCCTAAAGCCTTCGTCGCAAGCACCATCCCGAAGAGGAACCCTCCCGCATACAAGGATAAAGGCAGAGGTCGGAAAGCCGCATTCCGAGGGCCGTCACTCCATAGTCCACTAAGGCGAATCGGAAGTCGAATTTACGTCTTCGATGGCCCCAAAAAGATCCCAAGATGCGACCGCGGGAGGCTCATCTCCGAACGTGCAAGTGGACATCACCCCGACTCCACAAGTCCAGGTTCTTCCGTGTTAATTCCGCATAAGGAAATGATTAGGCGCGCTTAAAAAAGGGAAATTTCATTCTACGCTTAAAATTAAAGCATATGGAAATTGGAAAGAAATACATGTGATAAGGCATTTCTTGAAACATTAGGTAAGATTGAAATATGTCGTGAGTTTGAACGAGTAGAAAGCTAGTTGCATATAGTTTTGGTAACTTATCAAGATAATGAATCTAAACTTAGGCAAAGAAGTGGAGTTTATAGGTGCATTATCTTCCGTCCTAGACATGGTAGGAATAAGTGTGTGCCGCACATTAGGCAACATGCTTCTCATAATAACTTCATGAGGCAAGGTTAACACCATAAGGTATTATCCCAAAGTGAATAATAGAGAACGAAGATGATCTTATGAACTTGTAAATAGCATGTAAGATAGAATAAGTTAGCACTAGCTTTGGATGAGTTCATTGACTACTTCGTAGCTAGGAGAATGTTGTGAAATGCGTAGTCGTCATGTGAAAAATGTCATTCATTAAGAGCCGCATTTAGGAGTCAAAGCATAAGATGCCAAAGTGTAGATAACAAGGTTGTAGGTATGACTATTGATGTAAGACCTAGTAGTCCTAGGAAAAGTTAGTACCCAGATTATCGTGCACCAAAGAAAGATAAAGTTATCATGGGCCATGTGATGCGTAAAGGCAATAAATCGCATGTTTACGCGTGTTGGTGTAGTTGTAAGTATTGTTACCCGTTAGATTTAGATTATTACCCTTGAGAAGGATCATCCTTGTCGCAAGACAAGCATAATTGAATTGACTAAGTAATCTAAACCACAAGGATTCGTATGGACATGATTGAGTCGATATGATAGGAATCCTAAGTGTTAACTAGGGTTTAGTGCAATTTGACCTAACTTTAGACAAAAACCGTGATTCTAAAGATCCTACACATGTTCACAAAATGTCGTAGCAATGGGATGTTCATGTATGAAATGATCTAAGGTTTTATCCTAAGGATCATGATGAAACTCCGACGGAGTTGCTTATTTCTAGAACCATGGGTCAACCTAATTAGGAATGATTTGGAGGATACCCTAAAACCCTGTTACTCGGTTGGGGTAAATTCCGTGAACGGAAACACTAAGCAATGGAATGATTCCGTGGAATTAGATGCAATACATGTGCAAAAAGCTGCAACATTGTATAGACTTGAGACTTGTCCACAAGAGAGTTGTCATCTCTCGAAATGAGGTTGACAAGTTAATTTACAAGAGGATGAGTAATCATCCTGTTACTCACTTTTCTTGGGGAATAATTGCCAAGGAAAAGGAAAGTTAGGTATTTGCGAATGACCCGACAATAAACTAAAGCGACATGGTCGCTGGATCCTGCCACAACAGAACCTTAAGCATTGGTAGAGTATGACCCTAACCCAAGAATGATAGGAATCTTGCCAAGTTGCAATTGATTCCGGATCGAATGCGGGTTGCATTCGGAGAAAAGGAATCACTCCTTAACAGTTGCTAGCTAAACGACCATTGAAATTGATTGTGCTTGTAACAGTTTAGAAAGGACTGTTTGCATTGTTTGCTCAATGAACTAAAGGAGGAAAACATATCTAAATACTTCAGGTTGAAGCCTAAAGGGAGAGGCAGCTTCAGTTACCCCCGATTGCCTGCCTAACCCTAACCAAGGGGGTTGTGAACCGCGCCGGGAACGTGGACCGAACCCGCCGTGAGAGGTCTCTCCGTTGAGTTCTACTTGGAGCAAGAGGACGCTTGGGTGCCAGGGGGGCTCTGGCTGTAAATCCCTCGCCTTCCGAGTCCTGCACAAGAGACTAACGTGACTCGGGATTGGATCTCGAGGCCCGCATACTAGTCTACGGGCGGAAACTTGGGTTAAGTAATCACTGAAGGATTACTGGATAGCCTTCGGGAGGATTATGAATACGCCTACGGGTGGAAACTCCTTGTATTCCAAAGATAAAAGGATAAAATGATAATAAAGGAGTTGTTTGACATTGTTTTCTTTATGTACTGTGATAAGATTACGTGAAGGAACCAGTGCTTAACAGGGTTAATCAAGGAAGCTGTTTGTATATGTCAAACTAATGTGGTAGGTAATTACATAACTAAAACAAACCGAGGAAAGTGCGGAGGATGGACCATGGGTCCGTCCTACGGATGGGTGGTCCCGGTTAGCTGGGAACTTTTCTCAAAGCATTCGACGAACAGAAGGACGATCGACATCACCGGAACAAGTAATGAGAACGATGACTCGAAATTACCGATTACCCGATTCAAGCTGTTTTAGGGGAACGGAATGGGACTATGCCTTATGGCAGAGAGGTCGAGCCTTGCATCCCTCTCGTTTCCCATTCTCCTTGAACCAAGTGCAGCGCGAATCCGCTTCGGACCTGGCGTTTCTGCGTAAAGTAGTTCGCTCGGGTCTGACGCTAGTTGTTGCTAGCTAATGACCAAACAGGGAAACCCAAATTCAGGTCGATCCTAAGTGGGAACGGCCAGGATACTTCCGCTACGTGGCAGACTCGGGAAGACCTAGATTGCAAAACCCGTAACATTCCATGGGAGTGCCGGGCGGAGTTTTCTAGACATCCTTTCCGATGGACTGCTAAGACGTGTCCTGAATGGTTCTAGGGACACGTTACACTATCTTTCTAGGATAATATCTAAAATATAATAGTTTTTATTTTCCTAAAAATCTAATATTTTTAGACCATTCAATCTATACACATTAATACTAGTGATTAATATGGCTCATAAGTCCCGTTCACATTGTACTTTTCGTGAAGGGTGGCTACGGTCCTTATCAATCTGAGAAAAATGTGAGATTTGTGACTCTTGATTTTTTAGATATATTTTTAATTGAATGAAAATTATTAGCTATTAATGCTAGTCAGTCTTTACCTTAATTAGTCTTTAGTTAGTAATCTTACTAACTTATTAATTGCCTAACTAACTTTCGAACTAACCAACTAACTTTTATTACGTGGAAATATTACATCCTCCCCCCCCTAGAGAAATCGAGATGTCCTCATCTTGAGAGAAACTGGGGAAGACAAGCACTAATGGGACTTATGACCTGTGGGTTAAGATCCACCATGCATCCGCTGCACGACTTTTAATGTTTCAAGTAGTGCACTCATATTATTCGAATTAACCATAGGTATAAGAATAGGATTTATTCTCAATTGTGTTACATGTCGATTAAGCTTCTAGGAATTTTAGTCCTCCTAATAAGGTTTAGTGGGCTCTAGATCTTCGTCTTCATCTTATTCGTCTATATATCCATAGACTGCACCTGTGTAGCTTCGTTTTCTTGGATGTTCAATGTCTTCTAGACCTAGATCAGGGCAGTCTGCTTGGATGTGTCCTAGCTCATTACAATGGAAGCATTGATGATAGGGACATTTCCTACGGATGTGCCCTATCTCTCCGCACATATGGCATCTCTTATCCTGATCTCTATAGTCATCTTTGCTACAATTGCATGATTTAAGTTCTTCGACGATTGGATTCACTCGGAATAATGCATCTTGCAAGTATGTTGGATGCATTGCTTCAAGACGGTGGTTTAAAGGAGTGTTCATGCCATGGCTAAACTTGGATACTTGCTGTGCAATATCCATAGGTGGCACATATTTTAGTAGGATTATAAAATTTGAGTAGTAAGCTTCCAGGGTTAATTCCAACTGCTTGAGCTTGAAGAATTCATTCATCTTCAAGGTCTGGTAGGTTTGCGGAAGGTATCATCTGCGTACATAATCTTTCAACTAAGTCCACGTAACAACGACTTCAGAAATACCTTGATCTTTGTACCATTTCTTCCACCATAACCGAGCCTAGCCAACTAACTTCAGTTTTCCAATCATTGCTTAATTCATGGAGGCAGTTCTCGAAACAGAGAAATAGTCATCTATCGTCTCAATCCATATCTCTGCTTCTGCTGCAACGTCTAACCCTTCTCCATCAAACTTGGGTGCCTTAATTTGCTTGAGAAGAAATTTCTTCTCTTGCATGTCAGTATTCGTAGGTGCAGAAGGTGCCTGACAATCAAGCCATACCACTCAGGTTATTTCTGTTTAGGATATGTCTATGAACGGAACATTAATCAATCATGTATCATCATGAAGTTTTGCTCTGATACCAACTGTAATGTGTCCGCTTGTCCACTTGTGGGACACGTCTTAGCAGCCCATCGGGGGGGAGTCTAGAAAACATCACCTAGCACTCGCAAGGAATGTCACAGGGTTTGCGATCTAGGTCTTCCCAAGTCTTCCCCGAAGCAGAAGTATCTAGCCATTTCCACTTAGGACCGACCTGAAGTCAAGGTTTCTTTCCTATCAGCCAAGTCTCTAGGAAGTAAGCTAGCATTGAGCTCCAGATGAACCAATTTGCCTAGGAACAATAGAGTCAAAGTGAATTTATGCTGCACTTGGTTCATGGAGAATGGAAAATGAGAGGGATGCAAAGCTCAACCTCTCTGCCCATAAGGCATAGTCCCATTCCGCTCCCCTAAAACAACATAAATCGGGATTCTAACTCTACTGACTCTAGGTCTTCACAGTTTAGTTATTACGTATTTTGAAAAAAGTTCCCAGCTAACCGGGACCACCCTTCCATAGGACGGACCTAAGTCACGTGCACTGCACTTTCCTCGATAGCTTTAGTTGTCTAATTAGGTCCTATCACATTTATGTGTGACATTTAAAATCAGCTTCATTAATTAAGCCTTTTAGGGCACAGAGTCCATTCACGTAATTTACAACATATGCACAAAAATAAAACAAGCAGTCCTTTTATCAAACAAGTTCCTTAACTTATCTTTAAGTTAATCTTTGTCTCCTGCCCATATAGGAGAATTATGTAACCCTTCTGTCCAACAGAAGTACCCGGTCCAAATCACATGGCACCAAAATTTCCATCCTTTATCTAGATAGGATCTTCCAACGTCCTAGACGTTGGGCTCACAGGGATCTTCAACTTCATTCTGGACAGGCAAGGGGTGTCCAGAGCTCCACTTGAGCCACAAGTGGTCTAGGAGTGAGATGCCATTTCCGTGGTTGGCCTTTTCACCACTCGACCATTGGCCTCTGAATCGAGCAGTGCCCTCTTGGGATAATCCGCGATGTGATCTTGGAGATGATCCACGCGTGCAAAATATCATTTCTTAATTAATCTAATTAAAATTTAAGCACAATCAAAGCAATCAGCCCTAATATCATCTTCTAGAAAAATATTCCTTTATTCCCATGGCAACTTGTCATTACAGACCCCTGCGATTCATTTGCCATCAGCAAAAGCCTTGGAATATTTATCTAAATCTCAATGCAACAATCCCTTGATTAAAAGAAAAACATTTACGGTGTTGTTCAATCAACCAACAAAACTAGTTGTTTCCCAAACAATACAATAATAGACATGACAATAATTTCATTGCATATTCACTCTCCCCCTTGGGGCCAAAGAGTAGAATTTACTTAATATTCTCTCCTTTAGCCTAAGGCATATGCTAAAGGTTCCAATACTATATATAACGTAAGTCCTGTCATTCCAATGCAAATTAATCAATCTAGCAAGAGCATTTATGCCTCTTCTCTAAGTGACAATTATCTTCTAGCATTTTTCTACTATGCAACATTTTTTCTTGGCTTTATCTTCCTTTCTCCTAAGGCAAGGAGTCGCATGTCATCGATGTAAAGTTTACATAATCTCTCCCATGTATGTACCGTGTATATGCATTTGTGAACTTTAAGCAATATTATCCTCGGTAAAGATTAATCAAAGACTCATCGATGCTCAATACTTTAGTATCCCATATGTTGCTTATACTATGCATGGATTCATCACATAGCAACTAGGTGCAATTTAACTCCCCTTGATACAAGCACTTCACAAACTTCATCTTTGAATATTTGAGATGTGACTTATCCTTTTGAATGACCTATTCTAGCATGACAAGTTAGGGAGCCTAATGCATCTCTTACAAGCATTAAAACAAGCATCTATCAATTTGAAAATACATTACTTACAACTGGTACCGCAATTGGATTGATAGTGATGCCTTTGCCGAAAGCTTTGTTGTTGGTTGTAGGATTGTCATCCGCATGCAACATTCTTCACTTGGAGGCCATCGTCCGCAAGTAGACTCGAGATTAAGAAGGTGGAATAGATTCAAGATGGGAGAGCGAAAGAAAGGATGGTTAAATCGATGATCGAGATAGAGGGAAATTGTGCAGCCTCTCGGGGTAACTCTTCTCTCTCTCTCTCTCTCTCTCTCTCTCTCTCTCTCTCTCTCTCTCTCTCTCTCTCTCTCTCAAGCTCTCTCTTACAATCTCTTGGAGGGGTATACTCTCTCTCTCTCACTCTCTCTTGCAGCCTTTCGGGGTCTCCTTATACTTCCTTGTGCCTCCCCATGCCTCATATTTATAATGAATTAGAGAGGAGGGGATAAGTTTAAGAACAAGACTGGAGGGGCTCTTAGAAGACTCAATGATCTGATGCTTAGATCATAAATCTGATGGTTGTCTTGGCTCCAAAAGGGGGGTAAAACCTCAAGACACTTAGTTAGAAAGCTCTTAGTTCACTCCTTCTTCTTTTCTCTATTCGAAGTGCTATCTCTGCCTGTAGACTGCAATCGCGGCGCGCGCAATTTTGCCAATCACTTTTCTTTATTTCTCTTTTTATAAAATCTTCAAAACTAACTAAAACATCACTTGTCTTTTCTTTTAAATGACTTTTTAGGATAATATCTAAAATATAATAGTTCCCCCCCCCCCCCCCCCCAAGAATCTAATATTTTTGATCATTCAAACTATACACATTTATACTAGTGATTAATATGGCTCATAAGTCATGTTCACATTGTACTTTTTGTGAAGGGTGGCTACGGTTCTTATCAATCCAAGAAAGATGTCAGATTTATGACTTTCAATTTTTTTAATATATTTTTAATTAAATGAAAATTATTAGCTATTAATGCTAGTCAGTTTTTACCTTAGTTAGTCGTTATAGTAATCTTACTAACTTATTAATTAACTAACTAACTATCAAACTAACCAACTAACTTTTATTGCGCGAAAATATTACAGTCGAGTGCTTTGTAATTTACCATGTTTTTTTATTGTGTAGATAAGAACTTAAGACCATATCATATGATTCCAAGCATCCTTCAATTATGGGTTGAATCCTTCCCTTTCTAGAGAGGAGGTGCTGAACCTAAATAGAGACTGGCTTCCATTTCTTTCTCCAACTAAACTGATTCTTCTTAGATGGACTTCCTAGGAACCTCACATTCCGAGAGATCATAGAGAGCCAATTAATTAACATTGTATCTTTGTTGGAGCCTCCATAATGTTGAATAGAAAAATAGTCTTGTCAACAAAACATTTGCAATCAAGCTTTTAAAGGGAAAGCTTTTCTTTCTCACCTCCATTAGATGCCAAAGACTTTGGTGGTTGAATTTCTTTGTTTCCATCTTACTTTAACTTTGATCATCTCTAGGATTTGGCTTCCTCCTTTTGAGGGTTATTTGTTTTCTTGGATTTACCCTTCTCAATCTATGAGCTTTTTTCTTTTTACTTATTTTGTGACTATATTGCATGAAGTTCTTCCTTATCTTCACTCTTTTCTCCTTGGGTGCTTCTTAGCTCCATTATTTTTGGGCATTCCTTTGCAAAGCACCCACGTTCTTTGCATATAAAACATGTAACCAAGAAGAGAGAGAATTCTACATTGACCAGCAACTCAATCCCATTAGGATCATTGATGCCAAGAGGCATATTCCACGGTGGATTCCGTGAGGTTTTGCGATGGATTTTGTAAAATTATATTTATTGCTAAGGCTCGTACACGAGGATTCTTTGTGTGAAAAGTTGATGGGGATGCCTGTCCTTTTCGGGTGTCTCATTAATTTAATGTGCAAGTGGGTGATTCCATAATGGGTGATTCCGCAAAATACATATTTAAATTAATGGATGTTTATGAGTTTAGAGTGCACACTCGTAATAAAATAAGGTTAGGACTGAGTTCTAACCTATTTATTTATTTTTTAGCTGAAGACTACTAGGTATTTACTTTTGTCGGTTTAATTTTATTAGTTTCTAACAATTGTGAATGCTTTAGTTTATGTGTAGAGCAGGTGGCGGTGGCACTGGGAAGCACTGGGCCATAGCGTATATTCAAGTTATTTAGAAGAAATTATCATTTTTAATGGATGCACATCTTAGGCGTGGTGCCAATATTTATTTTGATACGCTTATTTATTAAAGAGCTTGTCATATATTTATTATTCTGTATGCACATAGGCACACTATTTAAATATTTGTTATTGGACATTGTATTTGGGCATAACCCGACTCTTTGAGCGTCCAACTGCTTTATTCTTTATTTGGACAAAAAAAAACACAAAAGCTAAAGCATGTTAATTGTAAATTTGAACTATTTTTTAGCTTGGAGATGAATAATATATTAAATACATGCTTTGTGGAGCACTCACACAAGGCATGGGGGGAGATTGTACCCAATTAGTCTTCTTGCTTCATGACGTGCAAATTTTCTCTCTTGGTTTTTGAGAAAAAAGTAGAGTTCTTTGTTCTTGGGGACCTTCCAGCGCTCACTATGTACACATACAATATCCAATTTGTGCACCAATCATAAAGCTAGAGCATCTCAAGGATCTTCTTCTTCAAGCTACTTGCTTTGGACTATTATGACACCTAGGTAGGCATCCAATATGTTATAACTAGGTTGATCAATGTCATTAAGTATTTCTCTTGTTTTAGTACATTTCACTAGTTTGTTTTTTCACCTTTAAGCCTATTGAAAGCTATGTTTAGACTCTAGAGTTTGTGCAAAAAACCTAGCCACTTTGGAACATTGCCAATTGGACTGTTGCTCAAATTGGTAAGATAGAATATATGCATTGGAATGACTTCAAATAATTGGTTGGTATTTAGGTATATGACCACCACCATAATACACTCCCAAGTTGAGTCTAATATGCTTCTTGACATGATATTCTAGGGCATAGGTGCTACTTAAGATGGATGCCTATTGAAACCCAGAACAACTTACTATGATAGGGAACTATTTTAGAGGACTATGTGGTGAACAATGCATTACATGAATTTATGCAATGGGGCTAAGTCTCCTCCTCCTAGTAATCTAGAATTGTACACATGCTTTCGTCAGTTACCCTAACGATCACTCCTTCAAATGATGAAACTCGAATTGAGTTGGAATCCCTAGGACCTCGGCCTAGTGTAATTAGAAATGGGTTGGGTAAGAAGACACCCTAAACCGTGCTTCTTGTCTAGAGATAATTCCGTGACCAGAAAACGCTGTTCAATGGGTGAAATGATCCCATGGAATAGATGCAACCCTTGTGCAATAAGTTGCAACGTTGCATAGACTTGTGGTTTGTTCACAAGAGAGTTTTTCCATTTCTTGAAATGAGGTTGGCAAGTTCTTGCGCAAGTTTAACTTGCAAGAGGATGAGTAGTCATCCTGTTACATCACCTTTCTTGTGGAAAATTTGCCAAGTAAAGGGAAGTTAGGTATTTGCTTGGAAGCAAATGATCAATCAATAAATTGGAGCGACATGGTTGCCAGGATTTACTGTTAAAAAAACCTAAGGTATTGGTTAAGTTGGGTTAACAGGGTATGGCCCTAACCCAAGGACAAAAGGGTGAACAAACAAAACCTTGGGGATCTTGCCAAGTCGCAATTGATCCCAGATCGAATGCTGGATGCATTCGGAGAGAAGGATTCACTCCTTAACAGTTGGCCAAGTAAACAACCACTGGAATTGATTGTGCTTGTAATAGTTTAGAAAGCACTGTTTGCATTGTTTGCTCAAAGAACTAAAGGATGAAATGATATCTAATGCTTCACGTTGAAGGCCTGAAGGGAGAGGCAGCTTCAGTTACCTGTGACTGCCTCCCTGACCCTAACCAAGGGGGTTGTTGACCGCGCCAGGAACGTGGACTGAACGCACCGCGAGAGGTCTTTCCATTGAGCTCTACTTGAAGCAGGAGGACGCTTGGGTGCCAGAGGGGGCTGTGGCCGTAAATCCCTCGCCTTCCGGGTCCTGCACAAGAGGCTAACGTGACTTGAGATTGGATCTCAAGGCCCGCATACTAGTCTACGGGCGAAAGCTTGGAATAGTGATCCCTGGAGGATTACTGGATATTCTTCGAGCGGATTATGAACAAGCCTACGGGCAGAACTCCTTGTATTTCAAAGATAAAATGATGAAATATTTTTAAAAAAAGAACTTGCTTGATATTATTTTTCTATGTCACGTGATAAGATTATGTGAAGGAACCAGTGCTTAACAAGATTAATTAAAGAAGCTGATTGTTATATGTCAAATTAATGTGTTAGATAATTACATAACTAAAACAAACTGAGGAAAGTGCGGAGGATGGGCCATGGGTCCGTCCTATGGTTGGGTGGTCCCGGTTAGCCGGGAAATTTTCTCAAAAATCTCGAAGAACAGTGGGATCATCATCAAAATGAATAACGAGAGTAATGACCTAGAGTTACGTCTTACCTGATTTACGCTGTTTTAGGGGAACGGAATGGGACTAGGCCTTATGGTAGAGAGGTTGAGCCTTGCATCCCTCTCGTTTCCCATTCTCCTTGAACCAAGTACAGCGTGAATCCGCTTCGAACCTGGCGTTTCAGCGTAAAGTAGTTCGCTCGGGTCTGACGCTAGTAGCTGTTAGCTAATGACCAATCAGGAAAACTCTAATTCCGGTCGATCCTAAGTCGGAACGGCCAGGATACTTCCGCTACGTGGCAGACGTGGGAAGACCTAGATCAAAAAACCCGTAACATTCCATGGGAGTGCTGGGCGGAGTTTTCTAGACATCCTTTCCGATGGACTGCTAAGACGTGTCCTGGATTATACTAGTGGACACGTACAGTTGGTATCAGAGCGAACCAACAAAAGACTTGTTTTTAAGAAATTTTAATAAGAAGAAGTAAAGAAAATGTTATTGTCCCAAACATTTCCTTACTTTCAATGCTGTCTTGCAGAATTATGAAGCATGGAACAGGTTCTTAGTGTTCCGAGTCATGTTTATGACCGTGACGCATTCCACGGATTATTGACAAAGGGTTGAGATGATGAACATCCTAGACCACATTTACAATCCATCGCCTGTGTACGTGGAACAGAGATGGATGGGTGTTTCACGGATCTATTACATAACTGCCCATCGACCTACGTACCTTCAAATTAACTTGAAGAGAATCAAGTGGATGGAGGATTTGAAGATCGTGAAGCTCTTCGTCTTTGTGGAGGCTCACGCAAACGCAACCCTATAGGTCGGGGGTCGAAGGGTTAACCAAAATAAGTATGTGTATGGGGAAGTGATTCAAAGAATCCTTGCCGACCGAATCAAGGTTTTGGGACGTCATAAGAAGAATGGATATCAAAGGAAAAGATACCCTAATCTTCCAATGAACTATCGATTCCTGAAAATCGATGACCCCAATCTGTACTACTACTCAGTTCCCGTAGCTGAATGCAACAACATCTTATTCTCCTCGAATTAATGTATCAACTTGTTCCATCGCCACAAGAAATAATTGTACCTCGAAAGGGCTATGCTGATATGAATGAAATGAAACTTTTTTTTAAAATCAATGATTGTCTTGTCTATGAATATTGATAAATAAGTAAAGTGATTTGGTCACTTGGCTAAAGGAATACGCGGACGTAGTTTCTGAAGAGTTAACAGAACTCCCGCTTCAAAGAGAAGTAGATCATGAGATCAAGCTAGTAATAGGAGCTGCGCCAATTGCGAAGAGACCCTATAGAATGTCTATACCAGAAGCAATTGAGCTGAAGGAACAACTCAAGCAACTGCTAGATCTGGGCTACATCCATCCTAGCAGTTCACCATGGGAAGCACCAGTACTGTTCTAGAAAAAGAAAGATGGAACACTTCGACTATGTATTGATTACAGTGGGTTGAATCAATCAACAATCAAGAACAAATATCATATTCCTACAATAGATGGGCTTCTTGATAGTCTTCAGGGTGCCAATATCTTCTCCAAGATTATCTTAGGTCTGGTTACTATCAGATAAGAATCAAGGAAGAAGATATCCCAAAGACGACCTTCAACACTAGATCTAGACACTTTGAGTTCTAGTTATGTCATTAGGGCTTACGAATGTGCCGGCCACCTTCAATAGGTTAATGCATGATATTTTTAGACCATATCTTAATAACTTTGTGCTCGTCTTCTTTGATGACACTCTAGTCTATTCCAAATAGGAAGGAGATCATGAACCCCAGCTTCGGATTTTCCTTGAGACAAGGAGGTCACACAAGCTGTATGCTAAGATGACGAAATGTGCATTCCTCAAACATCAGATTGGTTATCTGGGATTCATCATATCAGCTGAAGGAATCTCATTGGAGCTATAGAAATGTTCTAGGATGGCGAAATACCAACAACTGTCAAAGAAATATGCAGCTTTCTTGGATTGACAAGATGGTATAGGGTCTTCATTAAAAACTATGCTTTGATTGTAGCACCTTTGACAGACTTACTGAAGAAGCAAACATCCATTGCATTGTCAACTACCGAACAAACTAGCTTTGATAGGTTGTTTGGTATCAGCACCGATCCTAAAACTTCTAGACCACAGTAAGGAGTTTGAGGTAATAACTGATACTAGCATGCTTGCCTTAGGATGTGTGCTCATGTAGGAAAGTCATCCTATAGCATAATCTTCAAGAAACTGAAGAGCCATGAGAAGAATTATGCTACCCATGATCTTGAACTTTTAGTTGTCAAGCTCTGGAGACACTACCTACTGGGTAACAAGTTTACACTAGTGACTGATCATAAAAGTCTCAAGTGGAACTTTACCTAGAACAAGCTCAACATGAGGCAATGTCAGTGGATTGAAGTGCTGGAGGAGTATGACCTTGACATCAAATACCGACCCGGAAAGGAGAATGTAGTTGCCGATGCACTCAGTCGCAAGGCATTCCTTAATTCTCTAATCTTGCAAAATCCATCAATAGCTAGATCTCTAGCCACAAAGGTGTCCATGCCAAACAAACCCAATACTTGAGCTAGCTAGAAAGGAAGGATGCCACGATCCAGCCTATCAAAAGATGCTAAGGGAAATCTCTATCAAGGACCATGAATAAAAGCTACAGGCTGAGTATCATGAATTCTCTGTCAATAGTGGACTTGTCTACTATAGAATGAGAGCATTTATACCGGCAATCCAGTCACTTAAGCATAAGATATTGTACAACACTCATGATTGCCCTTTCTCAGGACATCCTGGCTATGCCAAGACTCTCAATGCAGTTAGGAAGAGCTACTATTGGGAGAGTCTGAAAGGTGGCATTTTCAAATATGTCACTGAGTGTTTGTCTTGTCAACGTATCAAAGCCGAACATGTCAAGATGCCAGGGAAGCTACAACCGCTTGACATTCCCCAAATGAAATGGGAATTCATCAGTATGGATTTTGTTGTTGCCCTACCCCAAGTTCAGAGAGGATACAAATCCATCATGGTTGTGGTTGACATGCTTACTAAGGTTGCACACCTTATTCCAGTAAAGACAAACTATAAAGCCTCAGACATTGCAAGGTTGTCTATCAAGGAAATATTCAAGCTACATGGGCTACCTAGAAGAATCATTAGTGATCGTGATTCTCTTTTCAGATCACATTTCGGGAGAGCTATCTTTGAATCCATTGGGACTCAACTCTATTTTAGCATAGCTTACCATCCCCAAACCGAAGGTCAAATGGAGCAAGTCAATCAAGTTATCAAGGATAGGCTTAGGGCATACTGTTGTCGTGAACCAAAAAGGTGGATTCAATACTTGCCTTTAGTTGAATTTACCTACAATGCTTCTTACAAACAAAGTATTCAGATGACCCATTTTCAAGCATTGTATGGTCATGACTGTTGATGTTCCCTAAACTTCTCATATCCAACCTTGAGGGTTTAAGCTTCAAGGCAGATGTTGGAAGAGATGGATGACCAAGTAAAGTCAATAAGACAGGACATCCAAGCCACCAAGGATAGACAAAAGGCATACGTAGATTTGAAGCTTCATTCTTCGAGAAAGGAGACATGGTCTTCATTCACATACACCCAAAGAAGAGTTCCCTATCCTTAGAAGATTGTAAGAAGCTAAGTCCAAGGTATTGTGGACCATACAAGATCCTCAAGTGCTTAAGACCTAATGCGTATAGAATGCAACTCCCTAAGAACCTAAGGGTCATAATGCATTCCATATCAGTCTATTGAAGAAGTATATACCTAATCCTAACCATTTACTTGATGACCAACAAGTTGTAATGCCTAGTCAAGGAGTCCTTGAACTAAGGCCTGATAGGATCCTAGATGCTAGGGAGAGATAACTGAGATCCAGAACCTTGAGAGAATGCCTCGTCCAATGGAAAGATTATCCCGAGGAGGATGCCACTTGGGTGGATAAAAGCACTCTCAACCATCAATATCCCCAGTTCATCTCGAGATGAGGACATCTCGATTCCTCCAAGAGAGAGAGAATGTAACATTCACGAATCTAAACCACGCATTCTGCATGCGAATCTCATCTTAGGAGGCTAAAAGGTTAGGATAATGACAAAAAATTTTATTGATTATCCCTCTCTCCTCCAGCCGACTATTGTGCTGGAGGAGAAGGGAATAGTAATGGCCACCAAGCTGCTTGCTGGATGCCATGAGACGAACGAAGCATACCCAATGCCACGTGGGGGAGGGAGCTACCTCTCCCTCTCCCTATAAAAATCATGGCTATGGGAGCTTTGGAAGGGGGGAAAAGGGAAGAGTCAAGAACTCTGACGCTGCCGTTGGTCACTGTCGTGGAGTGTGAGGGTTGATGCTGGCCTTCGAGAGGGAGGGGACAAGGTGCTTGAGCTACCGTGAGTTGGGGGAGGCCCACATCAACACCAGCTGAGAAGGGGAGTGTTGAAGAGGAGAGAGGAGTGTCAAGATTGTGGGAGAGAAGGAAGGAGTCTCACTTGTAGCTTTCTTACTTGCACAATGGGGGAATACACACAAGGGTGGAGGCTGAAAACAGTTTTTCTCTTCTTAGTTGTGTAAGCCAAAAGAACTCTAGTACAAAGAAATAGAAGAATCCTATATATGGGTCTCAAACCAAACTCAACTAACTAAGGTGGCATACTAACTGAGCCACAAACTAGAGTAGATAAGGATAGCTGTCAGGTAGCTATTATTCATGGGCGGTGTACCAACCGCGTCTGCAACTGACAAGTCGGTGACATAAATACACAACGGTCACCCTGGCGTATCACGAGTGGAGCTCGATATCTCAACACTTACCCTCCCGCTCAATCCCAATTTCTGCACACCAAGCAGGTCTCTGAACTTGCGCAGCTTCTTTGAGCCCAATGCCTTCGTTAATATGTCAGCTACCTGATCCTCTGTGCTGACATAAACTAGATCAATAAGACCTAGTAAAACCCTCTCTCGCACATAGTGATAATGCACCTCAATGTGCTTTGTTCTAGCATGATATACTGGGTTATTTGCCAAGTGTATACTACTCATGTTGTCACAATAAATGACAACTGGCCCATCTGTAGATTGATGCATATCATAAAGTAGCTTATGCAACCAAGCTACCTCACATGCAGCCATTGCTGCACCCCTGTACTCAGCCTCTGTGCTCGACAAGGCAACTGTAGGCTGTTTCTTGCTGCTCCAAGTGACTGCAGCACTCCCAAAAGAGAACACATATCCACTGGTAGATCGTCTATCAGAAATACTACCAGCCCAATCAGCATCAGTGTATCTATGCAACTGTATCTGAACCCCAGTCTCATAAAATAGTCCATACTGCAATGTGGACTTCACATACCTGAGTATGCGTCTAGCCACATCCAAATGTGGCTTCCTTGGAGACTGCATAAACTGACTTACTAATCCAACAGCATAGCTCAAATCTGGCCTGGTAATAGTCATATAAATCAAACTTCCTACTATGCGTCTGTACATAGTAGGGTCTTCTAGAAGCTCACCTCCATCTGTGATCAGCTTCACATTCTGCTCCAAAGGAACTGAAATAGGCTTACAGCCTATCATCCCATATTTGGACAGCATGTCCAATCCATACTGCCTTTGCAAGAGCTGTATCCCACTTGGTGATCTAATCACCTCAATGCCCAAGAAATAACATAGCTCTCCCAAATCCTTCATCTCAAACTTCTGCTTCAATAGCATTTTCACATGAAGGATATCTTCATCACTATCACCTGTCATAATCAAATCATCAACATAAATGACAAGTAGTATAATACCTTTCTCTGTTTTTCTCACATAAAGTGAGAAATCTGCCTTGGAAATCTGAAAGCCAATAGTGACAAGATATTGTCCTATCTTGTCAGACCATGCTCTAGGTGCTTGCTTCAATCCATACAAGGCTTTCTTCAACCTGCAAACAAACTCAAGATGAACAGCATGCACATAACCTGGTGGTTGCTCCATATAGACCTCTTCTTGCAAATCACCATGCAAGAAGGCATTCTTTACATCCATTTGATGTAAAGACCATCCCTTTGATGCAGCCATAGCAATGACTGCTCTTACGGTTGCCATCCTTGCAACCGGACTGAATGTTTCTTCATAGTCAATGCCATATGTTTGTGCATACCCCTTGACTACTAATCTTGCCTTGTATCTATTCACAGAACCATCTGCATTGTGCTTTACCTTATAAACCCACTTACAGCCAATTGCATTTTTACCTTTAGGCAAAGGTACCAATTCCCATGTAGCATTTGCTTCCAAGGCATTCATTTCTTCATCCATGGCTTTCTCCCATTTTTCTTTTCCCATGGCTTGCTCAAAGGAAGTGGGTTCTGGTTCCTGTATCACTTTGACCATATATGCATAGTGAATGGCTGTAAATCCATCATATTTCAGCCTATCCATAGGATACCTAGCTCTCTAGACCTGCGCAAAGTAGGTTCACTCCCAGATGCTCTCAAAACATCCCTTGTCTTCCTTACTCCAGGTGTAACAATAGAAGGAATACCCAACTCATCATCAATGCTCTGTTCTGAGCCACTGGATTCACCATCCACATAAGAGTGACCTGCATTCACATCAAACATGGGCTGATCAACCTTCTCTTTTCCTTTTCGTGATACCTGCATACCACTATCTGCATTGCTTTGAGAAGATTCTCCTGATCTCAATTTGCCTGTCCATGGCAAAGAATGTGAACCACTGCTAGAGGACGCTCCAGGTCCACTAATATTTTGTGACTGCTGTTGTGAATTCTGTGCAGCATTACCATTTTGTACATCTACATCATCAATCACTTTTACTGGTTTATACCAGCTACTCATCTCATCAAAAACATCTCTGCTCACTGTAAACTTACGAGTAGAAGGGTTATAGCATCTATACCCTTTTTGCTGCAGAGAGTAGCCAATAAAAATGCACTTCTCAACTTTTGGATCCAACTTGGATCTCAACTCATCTGGCACATGTACATAGGCAATGCAACCAAAAATTTTCAAATGAGAAATATCTGGTTTCCTACCAGTATACCTCTCCTCTGGAGTCATTCCATGTATTGCTGCAGTGGGAGTCCTGTTCATTATGTAGACTGCTATAGCAACTGCTTCAGCCCAATAAAAATCTGGCAAGTCTTTTTCATTGAGCATGGCACGAGATACCTCTCCAATATGCCTGTTTTTCCTTTCTGCAATTCCATTTTGTTGTGGGGTATGACTGCATGAATATTGTTGCTTTATGCCATGCTCCTGCAGGAACCTTGCAAACTCATTTAAGAGGTACTCTCCCCCTCCATCTGACCTTAGGCATTTTATTTGCAGGCCTGTTTCTTTTTCAACCATAGCTTTAAGGGTTTTGAAATGCCCAAAACACTTCACTTTTCTTTTTCATAAAATACACCCAAACTTTTCTGTTATAGTCATCAATAAAACTGACAAAATAATGACAGCCTCCAAGAGATGTAGCTTTAGTAGTCCACACATCAGAGTGGATTAATTCCAATGGCTTCTTACTCTCTTGAACATGTCTAGGAAATGGTTTCCTTGCCTGTTTTCCAAACTGACAGGCTTCACATACCTTATGCATTCCTACAACCTTGAATTTGGGCAATCCTGCAACAATATTTTGGGCCTGCATTGATTTAAGTCGTTGTACATTAACATGACAAATGCGTTTATGCCAGATATCAATATCTGCAACTACACCAGTCCCATGTGCAAACATTGATGCACTCAATTCATGCATGTCTGCATCCAATATAAACATTCTGCCCTTCTTCTTTCCTTTTGCTATCAAGTGACCTTTATTTTTCATATCCTCAACAAAGCATCCATGAGGATTAAATCTGACCTGCAAGCCCTGCTCAACCATTTGACCAACAGAAACCAGATTCTTAGTGATATTGGGAACATGAAATACATCAGACATGTATTTCTTTTTCCCATTCTGCATAGACAAAGGAAATTTTCCAATCTGCACAATAGGATGTGCAGTATCATCACCAGTCTCCACAAATCCTGGTTTTTTATTTTCCTTGCATCCTCCATCCATTCTGCATGACCTGTCATGTGGTTTGATGCACCTGAGTCAACATACCATACATCGTTGCTTTCTTTTACACTTGTCACAGAATTGTTCATGTGCTGCACCATAAACAGATGCTCATTTCTGTCATCACCCTGTCTACTAGAGGATGCATAATTTCCTTGTTGCAGTTTTCCATTCATGATGTCATTCTTCTTTTTATAGCAATCTTTAGCCATATGAACCATTTTACCACAATAGTAGCATTCAACATTATTGTTTGCATTTTGGCCTCTTTGCCATCCACCACGACCTCTTTGGCTCCCCCTGCCTCTAGAGTTACCACGTCCTCCTCCATAGGACTGGTTTTCTTGAGTTTGCCGCATATTTTGATTTCTGCCACGGCCTCCAAATCGGCCTCCTCTACCTCTGCCTCTACCTCTTTCAGCATTTGAGTAGAAGACAGCTTCTTTTGAAGTTCCTCCTAAAGAAGATGCACCACCATTTCTTTGCTCCTCAGAAATTAGAAGAGCAATCAGCTCCTCAAAATCAGAAAATCTTTCACGAACTAAAATGAATGTCCGAAACTGTGCATAATCCTTTCCTAGACCATTCAAGGTCACAGAAACTAAATCATCATCTTCCACTGGCGACCCAATGGAAGCAAGTGCATCTGCAATCTTCTTCACCTTCATGTGGTAGTCATTGATGCTCATATTTTCTCTTTGCACATTATGCAACTCTTTCTTGAGCTGCATTTTCCTGGCTTGCGTATTTGTGCTATACATTTTTGACAAAGTATCCCATGCCTCCTTTGGCGTACTTGCATCCTGAATATGCACAATCATAGAGTCTGAAATGGTGATAGACAGCCAATACATAACTTTCCTGGCTCTCTCATGCCATGCTTTAAATGCCTACATTTGCTGTTGATTGGGAACATCAGGAAGAACTAGTTCTTCTTCATTTCCTGCAACAAATTCCCAATATCCTTTTCCCATAAGGAAATTATCATTCTAAACTTCCATGCTTGGAAGTTGTTCTTGTCAAGCTTTTCAGTGACAATCTGTGAAAGAGAATCAGATGCCATTATAAAATACTGCAAAAAATTCTGTCACTGCAAAAAACACAGCTTCACCCTCACAAGGGAAAATCTGCAAAACTGGTGAAAGTGGTATTTGACCACACAGTCACTTCCTAGTGACGATTTTGCATCAACAGGCAACAGGGATGATTCTATAACTCCCAATGTCTCTGCGCACAAGCATACGATGCAATTTCTACAGTAACTTTTCACCGACCTGTAGAACAGTGGCTGCACAGCATAAAACTAGGCCTTTTCCTGAGTGCGTGCATAAAACTTCCACCTCCAAAACAGGCTCCGAAATGGCCTCAAATCAAAAAAACAAGGGCGTCTCAACCTGAGACAATGCACTCCTGAGACAATGCACTCCTGCACTTTCCGGCTGTGCTACCTGCAGAGATCTGCTCCCAAAACAGAAAATGAAAGCAACACTGCTCCTCTTGCCAGAAGACCGCAAAAAGAGAACCATGGAATTGGATCCGATTTATCGGAATCGATTGGTAAACATGCTGGTTGATCGAATCATGAAGGATGGAAAAAAATCATTGGCTTATCTTTAGGGACTGTATGAAACTACATCATGTAGACACAGACATGCATATAGCTTTGCACTCGTGGCTAGAGAATCAATATTAACTATGAAGTTGGTGTGCAAATTTTGGTTTTTATGATGAGATTAGTCTCTTGGATGCTCTTTCACATTAATGACAAACCTAATACAAATCACCGCGAGCTTGGCTTGCTTTCTTGAGCTCCTTACCACGAACAAGGCTCTGATACCATGTCAAGATTGTGGGAGAGAAGGAAGGAGTCTCACTTGTACCTTTCTTACTTGCACAATGGGGGAATACACACAAGGGTGGAGGCTGAAAACAGTTTTCCTCTTCTTAGTTGTGTAAGCCAAAAGAACTCTAGTACAAAGAAATAGAAGAACCCTATATATGGGTCTCAAACCAAACTCAACTAACTAAGGTGACATACTAACTGAGCCACGAACTAGAGTAGATAAGGATAGCTGTCAGGTAGCTATTATTCATGGGCGGTGTACCAACCGCGTCTGCAACTGACAAGTCAGTGACATAAATACACAACGGTCACCCTGGCGTATCACGAGTGGAGCTCGATATCTCAACAAGGAGAACGGTCAGACTGCTAAGGTTGGCCGTGGAGCAAGAGAAGACACTGCTGCTACCGTGAGAGAGAGAGGATGAGTGGAGATGCTAGGCAGTCGTGAAGGGGGGGAAGCAGAGGATGCCGTGCTGAGGTCGTGGAGAGAGAGAGGGAAGCTATTGTTGACGCCGCCCAGCCGTCGAGGTCGCCGTCCAATCCAACCACCAGCTCCGCCGTGCATGCCACCATTGGCCATAATTCACATCGCCACTAGCTGCCAATTCCCAGTTCGCCGTCTCCTTTTGCATTTCATTATTACCCCCTCCCTCTTCCACGTCGAATCAGTCCTTAGCTAGAAGCTTCTTTTAGAAGCTTCTAAGGGGGCTTCCTTAACCCCCATTCCCGCAATGCCCCCATAAGTCCATTCCTAGCCCTCGGGATTTTAAAAGAAGAAGAAGAAGCTCTTAAAGCCTCCATTCTTACAAGGCCCATTCGCAAGAGCCCTTTCCGCGAACACCCTCGTAAGGCCTCAATTTTTGAAAATCCATTCATAAAATCCCCATTTCCAAGAACTTTGTAGGATCCCCATTTCCACAAACCAAGCTCCAACCCCGCAAGGCCTCCCATAAGGCCAAATTCCGCAAGCCAATATTCTCAAGGATCCACACTTCGGAAGGGATCTCTTGCGTACGAGGGAGAAGGGCAAGATCTTGAGGCTGCGTACCAAGGCAAGTAAATTCACCGATCAGGTAAGGGTAAAGGCAAATCGGAAGTCCGTAATTACGCCTACGATGGCCCCTAAAAAGTCACAAGGTGCGCCTACGGGAGGTTCTTCTCCTAATATTCACGTGGATATCTCCCCAAGCCCACAAGTCCAGGTTTTTACTAATTTTGATTCCATGCAAAAGCATTGCATTAATCACGATAACTTCATGGATTAGGAAGCACCTACGCATGCTCAAAATCACCTAGTCAAGTTAAATGCAACTAGAAATAAATCAACTATTCGAACAATGATTAGAATTAGTTCATGACATGAAATTAGATCATTGGTATATTCCATATAAAGAAATTGTCTATCCATTTAACGTCCTTAATAGTATGTTGCCTTGTCGTGTATGTCAAAGTGACGGCCTAGAACACCTATTGCCTATCATTATAAGGTTGAAATTATTAAAGTGCACCTTTGACTAAGCATGGAAATATTAATAGCACGTCACATTTTTAGACAAATATTCATTGAATGATTCATTAGGGAAAGTCATTAACCTCGTAAGAAATAGAAGAGCATGGAAATGATTCTAGGAATTTGCGTGTGGTATGTGATTGTAAATTGGAATAGATTAACTCTAGTTTTTTTTGGCATGAATTTCACTACGTAGTAGTCAGGAAAGGAGTGCATGTTGCACATTCGTCATACAAAAAATTTCATTCATCAAGAGTTGTATTTAGGGAAAGGCTGCATGGTTTATTGAAGCATGAAATCTTAAAATCTTAGAAAAAGAATTGTGGGCATAATTCTTGAATGCAAGTCCTAGTAGGATCAATAGAAGTTATGCCGCAATTTAACATGCGTTTTGATCTTAAAAAGAAAAGTTAGGGTTATTGCAAATTTAGGGGTACGTAGAAGCAATGAATTGCGTGTTTACGTGAATTGTGAGATGTTACAACTAGCTTTCTCCTTTAAGATCAAGTTAAGTTCTCTAGGGATGGTTCGTCCTTGTCACAAGACAAGTAGATCGAATTATCTAAATCACCTAACCTGCAAGGGATTCACATAGGATGGCTCAACTGATACGATAAATAACCCAAGTGCTAACTAGGGTTTAGCACATTAAGGACTCGGCCTAGTTTTGCACTTGTTGCCAAGACGAAACCCTTGAACCAAAGGTCCTACCCACATTCATGGAATGTAAGGAAAATTGGACGCTCGTGCCTAAAACGATCTAAGATTTTCTACCCTAAGGATCACTCGTTCAAATGATGAAACTCGGATTGAGTTGGAATCCCTAGGACCTCGGCCTAGTGTAATTAGGAATGGGTTGGGTAAGAAGACACCCTAAACCCTGCTTCTTGTCTAGAGATAATTCCGTGACCAGAAAACGTTGTTCAATGGGTGAAATGATCCCATGGAATAGATGCGACCCTTGTGCAATAAGTTGCAACGTCGCATAGACTTGTGGTTTGTTCACAAGAGAGTTTTGCCATTTCTTGAAATGAGGTTGGCAAGTTCTTGCGCAAGTTTAACTTGCAAGAGGATGAGTAGTCATCCTGTTACATCACCTTTCTTGGGGAAAAATTGCCAAGTAAATGGAAGTTAGGTATTTGCTTGGAAGCAAATGATCAATCAATAAATTGGAGCGACATGGTCGCCAGGATTTACTGTTAAAAAAACCTAAGGTATTGGTTAAGTTGGGTTAACAGGGTATGGCCCTAACCCAAGGACAAAAGGGTGAACAAACAAAACCTTGGGGATCTTGCCAAGTTGCAATTGATCCCAGATCGAATGCTGGATGCATTCGGAGAGAAGGATTCACTCCTTAACAGTTGGCCAAGTAAACGACCACTGGAATTGATTGTGCTTGTAATAGTTTAGAAAGCATTGTTGCATTGTTTGCTCAAAGAACTAAAGGATGAAATGATATCTAATGCTTCAGGTTGAAGGCCTCAAGGGAGAGGCAGCTTCAGTTACCCCCGACTGCTTGCCTGACCCTAACCAAGGGGGTTGTTGACTGCGCCGGGAACGTGGACCGAACCCGCCGCGAGAGGTCTTTCCGTTGAGCTCTACTTGGAGTAGGAGGATGCTTGGGTGCCAGGGGGGCTCTGGCCGTAAATCCCTCGCCTTCTGGGTCCTGCACAAGAGGCTAACGTGACTCAGTATTGGAGCTCGAGGCCCGCATACTAGTCTACGGGCGGAAGCTTGGAATAGTGATCCCTGGCAGATTACTGGATAGCCTTCGCACGGATTATGGACAAGCCTATGGGCGGAACTCCTTGTATTTCAAAGATAAAATGATGAAATGTTTAAAAAAAAAGAACTTGCTTTATATTGTTTTTCTATGTCACGTGATAAGATTACGTGAAGGAACCAGTGCTTAACAGGATTAATTAAAGAAGCCGATTGTTATATGTCAAATTAAAGTGTTAGATAATTACATAACTAAAACAAACCGAGGAAAGTGTGGAGGATGGGCCATGGGTCCGTCCTATGGTTGGGTGGTCCCGATTAGCCGGGAACTTTTCTCAAAAATCTCGAAGAACAGCGGGATCATCATCAAAATGAATAACGAGAGTAATGACCTAGAGTTACGTCTTACCCGATTTACACTGCTTTAGGGGAATGGAATGGGACTAGGCCTTATGGCAGAGAGGTTGAGCCTTGCATCCCTCTCGTTTCCCATTCTCCTTGAACCAAGTGCAGCGTGAATTCGCTTCGAACCTGGCGTTTCAGCGTAAAGTAGTTCGCTCGGGTCTGACGCTAGTAGCTGTTAGCTAATGACCAATCAGGAAAACTCTAATTCCGGTCGACTCTAAGTGGGAACGACCAGGATACTTCTGCTACGTGGCAGACGCGGGAAGACCTAGATCGAAAAACCCGTAACATTCCATGGGAGTGCCGGGCGGAGTTTTCTAGACATCCTTTCCGATGGACTACTAAGACGTGTCCTGGATGATACTAGTGGACACGCTACAAAAACTAGCCCATATTGGGCATTCAATTTGCAAGACCTCCTCAGGAATAAAATCATGATGCCATGGAAGCATGTAAATAAGACTTACTTTAAGCCAAACAAGTGGATCCAAAACCCAATCTCTTTTTGCTTTAGATGAAAGCAAGACCCAAAAGAAGTATAATGGCAAGAAAAACAATGTGAGCACCACTTTGATCCATAGGTGAGCCAAAACAATCTAGCAAACTCGTCTTCAAGGGGGACCTTCCCTTAAAATACATGTACATGTTGCATAGAGAATACTTAGCATTGCTTTGCCTAATGCATGGCAACAAGGATACCACTCATGCAAATGCATTGACTCATTAGCAAAATAAAGCACATGATTTTGCCTCATCCATTTCAGCTTATAACTATAAGAAGAGCATAAATATATCCATTGCTGATTCAATAAGAGAATTTTTTTTATCATTGATAAAATGAAAGTGGAGAGAACTAAAGTTGGAAAGATTTATTATGACTATGATAGCTTCAATAATATTTTTGTTGGCCTAGTTAAGTTGCAATGTGCCATGGCTCATTTCTACAAGGTACAATGCTCCAAAGGTATCGACTTATCCTAATAGCATTACAAATTCAATATAGTACACTTTCTTCTATTAACTTTATACCAATTGTAATTGCTAGATTTTGTTTCAACCTTGGGAGTTTATCTATGAAGCTTGAATAATGTTGGTGCAAGTTAGAGAGAGTGGGACTTACATTGATGAACTACACCATGGCCTATGTAAAAGGTACCATGCTTATCTGACCGTTTAGTATGTAGTCAAAAAATGAAATTTGGCAGACTAGCAACACTCAAAGTGCCTAAGAAGAGCCATAGTATTCTCTTTTGGATATTTCAATGTATTCTATATTTTGATATTTTTTCCTAGCAAACAAGTAGCAACAAGCTATTTGTGGAAGGAATCATAGAATTCATTGTTAATTGCTACTTGGGCAATGATCTCAAGACTCTAAAGCATATTTTCAATTGTGACATTAAGGCATCAACATCATTGCCTTCATCATTTTGCATAAAAATGAACAATTATTTTGAGGCCATGGATAATGTTGCATGGAAGGGAGGAGCATTGGCCTGCAAATAGAAAGGAGCCATTATGTAGATCACATATTGACAGGAATTGACATTAAGAATGTTCATTTTTATACTTCATTGCCTCATGCACATATTTGATCAGCTATTGAAGTTGCATATCAATTATATATGTATAATAAAACCTCTCTCTAGATGTGAAGGAGCTATTGAGAAAGTCGAGGAACTATTAAATTCATTATGTGTACATGGAGGTAAGGTTAAGATTGAAAAGGACCAGAAAAAAACATCAAGCCTAACTTATGACGTAGCATAGAAAATAGTAATGAGTGAGACAAAGGCGAAGAGATTCCTACGTAATATGACTAGTAAGGCATCAAAGTTAAAGCAGGAGTTATGTAAAGATTTAGGAAAATGTAGTACATATTTAAAAGAGACCCTAGTCTTAAGAAATCTCGAGTGAAAGTCTAGCATTCTTTTGATAAGCTAATGTGGATAATGCTAAAACTATCAATAGATCATTCCATTCAAGTTGAAATTTATACATTGGTCAATGATTTTACAAAGCTACCTGTCAATGCATGGGGAGAACTATCTCAAATGCATTAATAGTCACATCATAGCTTTCTTTTTCTTGTCCAACTTTAATCATGCATGAAGTCCTATACTCATGATCCAAATTCTGATGCCCATCAAATCCAACAAGTGTATCACCCTTAGGGTGATTGAGAATACTTGTTGCAAATCAATAAAACATTGTAGCAAGTCTACATTATGCACTCCGTAATGGTTGTCTCATCTGCCACCAAAATAAAGAGAACCTTTCCTGTGATGCCATGTTTTTTTTTCTCCTTTTGATATATTTCAACAATGGCATCCCAGATATATCCATGTATCCCAGGTATAAAATGGCTGGCTTATCTATGGCCCCTCTTTGTCATTGAGAGTGAAGGGCCATTGAGGTTAGTAGTGAGGAACTCATGTAACCATGGTCCATCCCACATATTTGTAACCTCAAATAAAGCTTTTGTATTTGCACTATATCATTGATCTTCCTTTAATCACACCATGTTTATAGCTGTATCTTGTAAAAATCCCCATAGAGCAAGCTTTCTACTAAAATTTCCCAATCTATGAGCTTTTATTATATTGTTACAAAACATATTGACATATTTTGTATTTAGATACTTCATGTTGGCTTCATGTAAGCTCCTTATTTTCACTAAAAGGACTACAAGTTGAGACTTATCCATAACTTGAGATAAGATCTCTTATACGTTATTTGGCAAAAGTGTTGTCTGCTTGAGCTCTCTTCTAGTGAGACAGTCTAGTCTTCTACCAAATCTTGTCCCCCTAATTTCTTTCTTCTCTTGTACTAGCTTTTCCCTATATACTCATCCTAAAGTCATTAAGGCTGTGTATACCTTTGCAATGGCTACAAGAGAGATCTGTGAGAGATTTTCCATTAGTTGAAACACATAGACAATCAATATGATGAAAGAAACCATTTATTTGAAAGTATATTTTTCCATCATCTAGATTTGCCTTGGTAAAAGGATCTACATACATTGATCATCTAATAAAGATTTTACATTGAGTTTTTTCTTATTCACTATAATAGTGTGACTCCATAAATCCCAACACAATAAGTTAAACTTATCAATGGACTTCCATTGTCTTCATGGTTTTCTAGAGAGGAGTTTGATGGATCACTCTGAGTTGAGCTTCCCAACTTTATAGAAAATACAAAACTTGCTAAGAGATGTTTGCTTTGGATCATGTGTCATTTCCGTTTGAGGATGTCCATGTGAGCTTGTAAGTAATGGCTTTGATTTTTCTACCTCCTTTGAGAATGCCTTTGTGTGCAAGATTAACTTTGTGTGTTCATTCAAAATGGTATATAAATCAAACCTTGGAGGATATACATGCAACCATGTATCATCATACTTACACCTCACATGAGCAAAGATTTTATCTTTGAACTCATGCAATGTAGCTGTAATAACCTCAAAATCCCAACCTACATGGGACATAAACTTATGTCATGTAATAAATCTAGTACTAAAATGAACCTCATCTAGTACATAACCAAAATTTTAAGAGAGAAAAAAGTGCATTTGCATTACTCAAAAAAATAAGAGAAATAATACTTTCATTTCTAACCATGTAATAACGTAACTTTTCTATTGAAGCCTATATTTCTTTCTTATTATTAGATTATTGCTCCATTGTTGTATGTTCTATATTCACATTTGCAAGCCCTCAAAACATGAGATAATTTTTTCAATGTCCTTTACCTTGAAAATTTTATATTCTCATTAAGTTAGATAAACAAGTATATGTGGCACTCTTTCCTTCCAATGTGCCCTTCCCATGCAATGAGTTACATTCATTACACCAAATTCAAACTTGAGCTTCTCCATTAATATCTTCACTTTGTAGTTCAAACCTATCATCCCTTGAGATTGTGGATTGTTTTATCCTTAGCCTCACTCTATTGCATTCTTGTTTCCAAGTCTCAAAAATGCTTGGACTTAACAATTTAATTCCTAACTTGAACATGAGATTTCTTGGAATACTCATGCAATAGGGAGATTCTTCCAAGGAAATATAAGAAATGTCTTTTTTCAACATTTTTCCAGACTTAGCAAGGTCCTTAATGGGTCACTGCGCCTTTATGTCTGTAGACCTTATAAGGAAGAGAGCTTTTTAAACCCCCTGGATTACCCCACGATCCAGACAAGAGAAACACCTTATTATCTGCATGTGACACTTGCTCCCTTCTTGTCATTAGCAACAAGTTTTACTAAAATTGTTCATTTTATTTGAGTGTTGGTAGGACAAAAGGCCAACCAAACTCTATAAAAAGAGCAAGGGGAACGGTAACCTTAATCCCTTTTAAGCCACCATTGTGCCTTAGTGCCATCATCTTGATTCAACACCTGGCTTCTCAGCTTTGCTGCTTTGGTGACCTTTCCTACTGCTGCACATCTTGTCTCTCTTCAACTTAAAACATGGTCGCTTATTTGAAGAAGTTTATTTGAGATATTGGCACTCCTCTTGATACAAACTTGAATGTTGTCACCAAGAGTCAACTGCTCCTCTTGTTTCTTAATAACATAGTTATCCTCGATGAAGTTAAAATATCCATATATAAGCTCATTACCCTCAACATATTCATGGATTTGGGCAAATGTGGATTCAGATCCATCTTTTGTCACTCTTACAATACCTAATTCTTCTTGAGTATCATTGAGGATCACTTGAAACTTGTGAAAAGATTCAATGAATCCTAGATATCAAGCTTGATATTTCTTAAGTGAGAACTGCATCCAACATTGAGAGTATGTTAAAAAACATCAGCTCATTAGATGAGAATGCGTAATATTTTCAAGTGCCATGCCTACTTAACATATTGTAGTAGGCACTCCAAGTTTACGATATAGCATCATGATATACTTAATAATACATTTATTAACTAGTAAAGACTTATAGATACTATTCTACAACATGATTGTTAAAAAATCCATGATTGTTAAAGTGAAATAAAAAATTCAAGTCACCTGCAAACATTCAAATGAGCATGGTCCCTTTGAAAAAAAACTTGGTTTACAAGATGTCTATACCATCATTTCAAAGTGGCATAAACATAGAAGATACATTTTTTAGATTTTAAAGGCTTTCAAAAGGATTTCTATCTATAGATAACCAAGTGAAATGAGTTATAAGCCATGTGACATGGTATTGATTACATAAAAAGTATCTAGATAAAACTTAGTTCCATTTCTTCCTAGTGACGTATTGCTAATTCACTATGTAATATTTCCGCTCGAAATATTAAGTCAACCTTAAACCCCACACACCCCGTGTAGTAAGGCACCTCAAAGTGATCTCCCACATCAAAAAATGTTGGCAATTAAATGCTTACCCCGCGCGTGCAATAATAATCCCCATCCGCATTGTGCAAATAGGGCTATGGTTAAAACCCGCAAGCCTCACGAGAACACCCCTTACAGAAAGACAAATTGATAAATGATTAAAGGAGTGTAAATTTTTTTATTAATTACCCCCTCCCCTCAGCCGATGCATGGCAGGGGGAGAGGGAGTGTGAGAAGGAGTGAGTTAAGTGGAGAATCATGTGGAGGTGAAGGCATGCAATCATGCCACCACGGGGGTGGCTATTCTCCCCCCCCCCCCCTTAGCCTATATAACCTCCCCCTTAAGCTTGGGGGGATGCACGAAGAGTAAGAAGGGGGAGACAAAGGCTGTCGTGCTGTGCCTGTGCTGTCTGCCATCACCAGAATGCCGCCCTGCTACGCCCGCAGTCCATCAGGCTGCCGCCCTCAACACCACGATCACCATCATCATCTTCATCTTGAGTCTCCTTCAATCGATGCCTTCACCCCTCCTTTCCAATCATTTTCCTCCCCGTCACGTTCTAACATAGAAGCTTTTGGAAGCTTCTTTAGAAGCTTCTTAAGATAAGCTTCCATAAGCCTTGTCCACACGGCTTATCCCCAGTTTCTTAAAACCCACATCCGGTAAAAGGAATTCCTGCGCGAGGGGAAAGTAGGCAGGTTTTTGAGGCTGAGTTTCCAAGCTTGGAGGGAGTTTGGAGATCGCATAAAGACGAGGACAAATCATGGAGTCCAAGTCCACTACATCAACGATGGCTCCAAAGCCAAAGACGCAAGGCACACACGCGGGAGCCTCAAACCCAAGAGTGGACATCATTGCGAGTCCTCAAACCTAGGTTCTTAGAAGTTTAAATCCACATAAACGGTATGCATTGGGCACGTCTGAATTTCATGGGAAAGTTATGAATGTAAATTACTCATTCGTCTTACGAGTTTTAAAATGCATGTTGCCCTTTGCTTGCATTTCCAAAGTGGCAATCCCAATTGCATACTGCATAGGTTAAAATGATGAAAATTTGTTTAAATGCATCCTTGTCTTACTTGCATGGAAGAACAAGCGCATAATGCATCTAGGCAATGATTTCCTAGATATGATTCGTAGGAAATAATTGTTATCATCCGTTAGAATATTGTCCAAGTAGTTGCATTGCATGGAAATGAAACCATGAACTTGTATGTTGCATGTGAAGATGCTTGCATTTTAAGTCGGATTAATTGCTGTAGAATGGATTAAGTCAACATAAGTCTTATGACATTCATCATGCATGAACTTCATTTATCGAAGTTATATCTAGAAAAGGTTGCATGTCATATTAAAGCCTAAAATTCAATTGCATTAAAAGAAAGGTTGTAGGTGTTAACCCCAACACGAAGAAAGCAAAAGGAAATAAAAAAGACTCAAGGCAAAGGCGGAAAAAAGGTAGCCCGACAGAAGAAAGAAGAGGAGAAAAGGCCAAAAGCACAGGGGCAACCTTAAAAGTCCAAGGCAAATGCAAAAGGGTAAAGGTGCATTTTAAAGTACAAAGGCACACCCTGAAATCTTGTAAACGAGTGCCAGGTGGTGGAAAATCCGGAAAGCTAAAACAAAAGATAAAGACAAAGGCCAAGGCAAAGAGAAACAGAAGACAAAGGTGCACAAGGAAAAGCGCAAGTCAAAACTTTTGTAAAAGAGCGCAAGCGCATCATGGTTTAATTCAAGGAGCACCGGGCTCTCACTCGTGCAATTTGTAAATGTAGACGAGCAGTGGAAAGGAAGCTAGGAAAATAGAAGGACAATGGGAAAAAGGGCCTAGGCTATGGTCGGCCATGTAAAAAAGGGGAAAAGGGGATGAGTGCCCAAAAAGGGATTTAGGGTTTTGTATATAAAGTTGAAAAGTGAATGAGAAACTCATTCTTGTATGTGGCAAAAAATGGCTCTCTTCTTCTTCTTCTTCTTCTTGTTCTTGCTTGCTTAAGCTTGTGCTTGAGAGAGGGAGTGTGAGAGTGGGAGGGAGGGAGTGTGTGAGGGTGAGGGAATGTGGGGTGGAGAACCTCTCCATCTTCTCCTCCCTTCTTCTCTTCTCTTCTCTTCCCTTCTCTTCCCTTGCTCGTGGTGATGGATCTTGGAGCGTGGAGCTTGAGGATGGAGCTTGCTTGAAGCTTGCACTTGGATCGTGGAGCTACCGGAGTGTGCGGGAGAGGAGGTAACTCGAATGGCATGGAGGTAAGCTCACTACACCCGTAGACATGGATGGCGTGTCGGATATGTGAGAGGTAGCCATTAGTGGCTTGGAACGCTTGAAGCAATAAGTGGTCCGTGGGTCTTGGCGGTTGAGCGAAGGCTCCCACATTTTGGTTCCATTGCCAGGACCAATGGATTCAAGCCTTGAGCGCTTGTGCGCTTCGAATCGAGCATCGAAGTAAGGGTTTTCCCCGAACTAGTGCTTGGGATAGGTAGGAAGTGAGGGGGTTGAAGATGGTATTCAATCTCCTTGGCAAGTAGGTTTTTTGCTTTTTTGAGATTTATGTTGTGAGATGGAGTAGTGTAGGTATTTACTTTGTGATTTGGATGCATTAGAGTAGGAGAAAACAAAGAAAATAAGCATTAGGGTTACTGTTACAAAACAGGGCAAAAACAGGGCAAAAATCGTGCAAAAAATGGTAAAAAGCTGGCTTGTGATGCCTAAGATCGGCAAGTGAGTGATTGGGGGCATCAATACCATACCCGGGAAGGGGTATAAGGGCCAAGAGTGGCAAGAAAGGCCACATTATGCATTGCAGGGTTTCATGAGAGCATGAGAGAAGAGGAAAGCTTCGTGAGTGGATCCGCTTCAATCTTGTCATTCGAGAGAGAATTGCCTATCCAAGTAATCCTACACCTTCCCCTACACGATTAGGTTGGATCTGGACTGCTTGACTAGGGGGAAGGCCTCCAACACTTGGCATGGCAAATTTCATAAGGACTGACGAAAAAAATGTGCCGCGCTCGGCGTGTCTGAGTGATGGAGATTTTGGATCGAGTCCCAGAATCTGCCCTCGGACCACTCGACTTGGCCTTCGGACCACCCGACTTGGCCCTCGGCCACTTGGTCCTCAAACCATTCGGCTCACTACCACGCGAACACCCACTGCTCGGCCCATCCGAATTGAGCACTCAGACTAACTTGGAATTCAACCCTCGGCCCTCATGACTCAACCTCGGCCCACTTGGCCCTCAGACATCTAGGCTCAGACTGGCTGAATTTGGCATTCGGATAGTTACATACGGCCCCTTCTACTCGGCCCTCGGACGGTCCGAATTGGGCATTTGGCCCCTGTAATTCGGACTTGTTGGGCCAAATTTAGATTTCCTCAAATTTTTACCTGAAGACAGTGAAATTGACCAAGAGACCACATAGAGCCGAAATCCTATCATAGATCAATCATTGGGTTGAATATTAGAGCAAGTAGTCCAAAATTTGACTATAAACGGTCTCTCAAATCACGTATGGCGTTTACCTTAACGGCCTTGTGGGCCGGGGGGGGACTGCCCCCCAGACCCTCGCAGAGGGGGCTCTACCCCCTCCGCACCTCCCCCAAGTAGGTTGGAGAGAAAACGCTTGCCGCAACAGGTCCTCCAGATTAGGCCCTAGTGTAAGTATGGCTCTACACAAGCATAGATCATCACTTGCAAAGCAGCAAATAGAAGCCCATGCCCAAACAAAGACAAACAAAGACCCTAGAAGCTCAATGGGCCAATCTATCCATCCAGGGGAAAAAGGCCACACCGCAAGAACACATGTACATTGTGTTCAAACTGCGTCTAGTCAAAGCAGAATGCAACATCATCAAGCTATCAATGCATGGATGACTAGACATGACAGTCCTGATGATAGATGTACCTTGAGCAACGCTGCACACATGACCCAAGACCTCAGTAGAGAATCCACATCTGACTGTGCAGTTAGGGACTCAAAGGCATGTATCAAAAGGCTTGAAGCTATAAACCAAGACCCGGAAGATGAAGACATAGTGCCACCTGCTTATCTTAGGGTCAAACTCACTGTGAAAAGAGAGCATACTATCGATGCTCTAATTGATGAAGGAGCAGATTTTAATATCTTGATCTATGAATCATGAACCCTACTAGGCCAACCAGAGCTCAAACCGACTGATGCAACTCTTCATCCTTACGGGGAACACCCACAAGCACTTCTAAGAAAGTGCAAAATCCTTGTAACTATTGAAACAAAAAGCTTGCCAGTCCTGTTCTATGTTCCTCCAAATAGCGAGATTTGTCGAAAGGAAATCCTCCTAAGAAGGCCCTTAAAAAAGGCGACCAAGTGTGAGGCCGACTATGTAGCACGGAGGATACACCTGACGCTACCGGGTGTGAGGATAGTCACGACCTTTAGCAAGGGTGACCTCATCGAACCTCAAGGGAAAGGCAAGGAAGATGGTGACATAACAATCAAGCCTGCTAATGAGAGTAAGGACTTGTTCGAAGAGTTGACACAAGCACATGTCAAACAATGAGAACCAGTGAGTGAGACCATGCCTGAAACAAGAAGGTCAAGAGACAATGCCAAGGACGGGCTTTGGACTTATAAATATCGTAGAAGACCCAACAAAAGCCCAAGCCTTATAGACGAAGGCATCGATGGAGAGTCAATACAATGCCACGATGGATATCCAAAGCATCGCTATGTGCTCAAGGGTATTATGCAGGTAACCGACGGATTTGGATACCAAAACCTCCTGCTAAACTATCTCTATCAACTGAAGTCTAGATTGCATTAAAAGCAATGAGGCATAGGAGGAAATCTAAGAGAAACTCTAGGTCTCGAGGCAATAAACCAAACATGAGTGTTCAAAAGAAAGAGCCTCAGCCTAGCATGCTTAATATGTAACCATTGAGTGTGCACAAAAGCCACTAGTGCCCAGGGAGCCTTTGATTCCCCAAGAGGATAAGGAACACTAGAGGCACAACGTTGCTTGTGAGAAGGCTCATTGCTCAGCAAGGCAAATGGCACAATCCTCTAATAGCCTCGAGCAAATATTCAACCAGAGCTAAGTCCACCTGAGAGTCCTAGATATCCTACACCCTCTTTTCCCAAACAGACACAAG
Organism: Lygodium microphyllum; assembly: GCF_053477565.2. Taxonomy (NCBI): domain Eukaryota; kingdom Viridiplantae; phylum Streptophyta; class Polypodiopsida; order Schizaeales; family Lygodiaceae; genus Lygodium; species Lygodium microphyllum. The sequence goes on from NC_141156.1 coordinate 131,440,551, forward strand.
AAGCACAACAGCAGTCGTCAAGGGTAGCTGCTCAATCCCAATCTCTATCTCCATCTAAGCTTCCAAATGTCCAAGAGGTGGGACATGACACCACCCGTAGCTCTCGGCCTAAGGATGTGCATGTGCAACCTAATGTAACTAGATCAACTCATGATCGATCTACACAGGTGAATGCTCAAAGGGCAACAAAAGACACGACCACTTCCGATCGCCCTAGGGACTCAACACTACAATCCACCAAGAGTAGCTAGCCCACTGGACTAGCCACTACTACTTCCAATCAGGGATCATAGCAGTCATAGCCCTTGGCCGTGACTACGCCCCTTGTGGAACGTGTCCTTAGCAATTCACCTGCGGAGGAGGTGCCACAACCAATATCCTTAACAAGTCCAGCCCTTCCAAAGCACCTAAAGCCTAGGCTTGAGGAGAAACCTCTCAAAGATGTGGCCAAGGAGATGGCGCACCGAACCACTCAACCTAGCAAGGCTATTCAGGAAGCCACGGCTATGTCCCATGAGGACACATAAGAGAAAGGAAATGCTAAGGCCCAACCAAGCACAACAACGGTTGACCTAGTCCAGGGTCCTGAGTCATTGAGAGATGCACCTACTGACCAAGAAAAAGAGGAGGAAACAGCGAAAACAACAACAGTTGCAGGTGGTTATGGACCCCAAGATCATTGAGACAAAGAGCGCTAGAGAGCTAATGAATAAAGCATCGAGTCCATCCACCAATGAACCCATTGATGCCTCCTCTAATAGTGGTGAAACCTTAGACACCTCCGTGTGCTCTGAAATATCACAACAGTCGTTACCATCACTGGCTGCTTGCAACGCTCAATCCACTCATAATGGAACTTGCATTGATCAATCAAGAGTGGACTTCAAGCCGTCACAACAGAGTGACAAGCCTATACCAGTCACATCCAAGGAGAGCTATGACGCAATAACGAAGCCGCGGCGGACACATGGAGACCCCAAGAGCATAAGAAATCCTAACATTGGCCAAACTTGCGCATCTAGGCAAGAAACCCCAGCTACGCTAAAACCCCGGCAAACTCCTAGAACCTTGCATGAGATAGCAATTGAGCAAGCCCTCGTTGAACACAGAAGTGTCATAGAATGCTTAACTGAGTTGGATGCTAAGCTCAATGTGTTCGCATGTGTCTATGTCCTGGCAGACAGGCACGCATTCCCTAAAGAGCAGCTTGGAGAGTACTTGCCATTTCCCTTGTCTTGGGAAGAGCAAGAACATCTTGACGATCACTATAACAGGCTCTTGTATGAATGCATGCAACTCATCTCTAACGAGGAAGCCGATGAATTGCACTTAACTGTCACATTCAATGGTGCGCTTTGCCAACCAAATCTCTTAGAGATAGAGCAATTAAAGTGACTATCAGAGGGCCGAAGTCAATTTGAATAGCGTTGGTGTGAGAACCGCGTTGCAATGGCCAAACTAGGAGCCCAGATCATGACAGTCTCAAAGGAGCGATTGGCCAAATGGCGGTCTCAAAGAGACCCAACCTATGTGGCACCAACTTCCCTTTGAGTTCTGACTGCCATTCGGGGTACGGACTTAGCTAAACCTAGCCAAGAGGACTCGCTGCTCGATAATCTCACTGAAGAGGAGTTACATGTCGCCAATAGACTCGGACAAGGTTCCATGCTACTCGATGTTGCAAAATATCTATCAGTATTGAGTAAGTTGCCACGAGTACTAGATGCGTGTGCCATGCTCCAGTACAATCCAGAGTTCTATAACTGGTTTTTATCCTCATAAAGAGACATGGATCCATGGATATGTATATAAATAAACAACAGCCGATGTAACTCGGCGTGAGCCAAGATTTGCTAATGGCGGGAGGCTAAGTCAACATCATCATGGGGGCCATCCCGCTACAATGAGCACAGCACGTCCCACTCCTCCTCTTCTAGTCATATGCGTTTGATAACCCACACTATAATCCCTCCCATGTGAAAGGTCTTATTCCGTATCAACACCTAACCCTTGGTTTGCATATTGCAGGCCCCCTTATAAGAAAAACATGGAGAACCTAGGGCAGCTAGCTTGCAGAGATGCTCTCCGCAGACGACGGGAACATGCAGCACACGCCCCTCCGCCAATGTGGTACATGCCCACTCTCAAAAGGTATGCAAAGAAACGAGGTCCTAAGTGGCATCACCCTTGACAAAGGCCGAAGAATCCCCGGGCTAGGAAAGTTGAAGCTCAAAGAAGCACGCAAGATGTGGCAACACCAGTTGCACAAACCCCCAACGTACGCTCAAGCACTAGATGCTCAAGGGTAGAAAGGGCAGCTCGGGACAAGGAAGAATTCAATGAATTATTTAAAGGCATTTTGGAAACGGTGGCGACCCGAGACTACACCATTCATGTCCTGACCGACATGTTCCCTACCCAACCTCACTGAAGCCCCCGCACCAGCAGAGCCCCAGTCACCTAACCACCTGGACTCACCCCGCCTAGTGCAAATCGACTAAGCCCCTATGATGTACAAGTAGCTTGATAAGTCATCATGCCATAACTTTTTGTCTTTTGATGAGTAAAGGGGAAAGCTCCCTAGTTGTACGCACTTCCTTTACCTATCGTTAATGTGTGCGACCTTAACAAGCAATGGAATAGGCATCGCGATAGACATCATAGCATTCTAAAAAATTATGTCTTAACATGATTGCATTTGTTCGATGTACTTAACGCAAGCAAGACTATACTCTCACGAAGTGACAAGTGGATGCAGGATGACACAGGTCTTCGTACAAACGTGTTCAACAGCCAGGCCACCACAAGACCACCAACCGCACAAAGAACCACAACAAAGCTACGCTGCTGAATGCAAAAAATCACCCTTGCGAGTGCCCACATCGCATGAACCAAAGCATAGTCATGGGCTACACTCTCTTCTTGGGCCAAGCTCTATAGAGCTCATGACGGGGTGTCACCGCAATCGCACCAATGTCGTAACAACGGCTCCCCTGACAACAAGGCTAGGGCAAAATCATCACGGTCATATCCATTTCCTGAGCCTCCGAGGCTTGACATTTCCCACCCCATTGAAAGGCTCATAGCCTCCGCATATTGCAATGGTTGTACTGTGGCAAAAAAAAAGAGAGAAGAAAACAGAAGAACAAAAAAACAAAAAGCACCCACCATCACAGCACCGCACCTAGGGGCCCTCAAATTAGGTGCGTGAGTGCCCTTGGTCGACTGGCTCCGCCCATAGTCCCCTAGCCCCCTAGCACCCCCCACAATAGTTCAGGGCACATCAAGTGTAGGACAGATTTATGGAGTTTGTCGCACCTATGGTTAGACCTGTCACCCTGACCCATTCACACAATTCCCTCTTACACTCTGCCTTAAAACCATGGCAATCAATTGGGGCACGCACCGTACGAATGGCCCTGGACAAAACACTGTCCTCATTGCACATGCCCAATCTCTACCACCTACGGATAGTACACTATTCCTGTGTTTTATCCTACTATGTCGTGCAATCACAGTGCACAGGATGTCGCACCCACCTTCACGTGTACTTCTTCCCACCATGGACCACTTTGCTTCATCCACACGACGTTATGAGAAACCAACATGCGGTCTTCTACCTACATATGATCTAAGTATGCTCGAGCACTCACATAATATCTGCACCAAAGTATATACACCGTTTAGGTCCTCAAGTGCAGGACAATACTCTTAGCTTGCTTAAAGTTACCTGTCTCCCAAACTAATTGAACTATGTCTTGTGCACAATACAGAAGACTAGCACTACCCCTAGGGAGAAATCACCAACGAGAGGTTTTCAATTGCAGGTATTAAAGACTTCAATGAGGGTGCCGTTTCATCTTCATCAACACTCAACTCTGCATTCCTCTCCGTATCACCCTATAAACTTGCCAGTGTACTCCATCCGACCAACCCCCCCAAAGAACATCCCTACCCCCAACTCCCATTGCCCTACCACCTACCACTTAGCCCACCAATGTGCCCTCAATGGTCTTTCTCCCCACCTCTACCAACATTCCGCCATGGCAACCACAGACACCCTTGCCACCCACGTCTTTGGTGCATGCTAACACTTGCTACCTATGACGGTGAGTGCCATGGGATTGGCACTCGTCTAGGAGGGGGGTAATGTTAACCCCAACACGAAGAAAGCAAAAGGAAATAAAAAAGACGCAGGGCAAAGGTGGAAAAAAGGTAGCCCTAAATAAGAAAGAAGAGGAGAAAAGGCCAAAAGCGCAGGGGCAACCTTAAAAAGTCCAAGGCAAATGCAAAAGGGGAAAGGTGCATTTGAAAGTACAAAGGTGCACCCTGAAATCTTGTAAAAGACTGCCAGGTGGTGGAAAATCTGGAAAGCTAAAACAGAAGATAAAGACAAAGGCCAAGACAAAGAGAAATGGAAGACAAAGGCGCACAAGGAAAAGTGCAAGTCAAAACTTTTATAAAAGAGCGCAAGCGCATCATGGTTTAATTCAAGGAGCACCGGGCTCTCACCCGTGCAGTTTGTAAATGTAGACGAGCGGTGGAAAGGAAGCTAGGAAAATAGGACAATGGGAAAAAGGGCCTTCAACCTTTATATACAAAACCCTAAATCCCTTTTTGGGCGGTCATTCCATTTTCCACTTTTTTACATGGCCGGCCGTAGCCTAGGCCCTTTTTCCCATTGTCCTTCTATTTTCCTAGCTTCCTTTCCACCGCTTGTCTACATTTACAAATTGCACGGGGTGAGAGTTTGACGCTCCTTGAATGAAACCATGATGCGCTTGTGCTCTTTTACAAAAGTTTTGACTTGCGCTTTTCCTTGTGCGCCTTTGTCTTCCGTTTCTCTTTGCCTTAGCCTTTGTCTTTATCTTTTGTTTTAGCTTTTCGGATTTTCCACCGCCGCCTGGCACTCTTTTACAAGATTTCAGGGTGCACCGTTGTAATTTAAAATGCACATTTTCCCTTTTGCATTTGCCTTGGACTTTTTAAGGTTGCCCCTGTGCTTTTGGCCTTTTCTCCTCTTCTTTCTTCTGTCAGGCTATCTTTTTTCCACCTTTGCCATGCATCTTTTTTATTTCCTTTTGCTTTCTTCATGTTGGGGTTAACAGTAGGCATAGCTCTTGATGTAAATCCATGTAGGATCCATGTAGACTTTTGATCCCAAAGGATCCTACCCATATTCACGGAATGTTAGGTTAGTTAGACACCCATACAATAACAATCTAGGGTTTTGCCCTAAGGATTAAATGACCCAATACTCGACTTCCGATTGAGTCTAGAAACCCTAGGGCCAAATGTTATTAGCCTAGCAAGGTTAGGGTTGGGTTGGGTAAGAAGACACCCCAAACCCTACATCTTGGCTAAGCATATTTCTTGACCAAGGAACGTCGTTGATGGGAGATTGATCCCACAAGTTAGATGTGACTCCTATGCTACAAGTTGCAACGTCGCATGGCTTTGTGTTTAAGTCACAAGATGGACTTACCACTCTTTAGAACAAGGGTTGGTAGGATTTAAGTACAAGATAATTTGCAAGAGGATGAGTAGTCATCCTACTGCATCACCCTTCTTGGGCTAAGTTTCCAAGTTAGGGTAATTATGAATTGCCTAGCAAGTTGACAAATCAAGTTAGAGCGAGAAAGTCGTCAGGATCTACCGTCTTAGTTAGGGTACCTAAGGTGTTTGCTAATTTGGGTTAATAGGGTATAAACCATAACCCAAGTATAAAAGGGTAAGCAAGCAATGAAACCCTTGGGGATCTTGCCAAGTCACAATTGATCCCGGATCGGATGTTGGATGCATTTGGAGAAGAGATTTCACACCTTAGCAGTTGGCCAAACAAACGACCACTGGATTGATTGTGTTTGTACAGTTTAGGAGCACCATTTGTATTGCTTTGCTCAAAGAACTAAAGATGGAAAAATAATTAATACTTCAAGTTGAAGGCCTAGAGGGAGAGACAGCATCAGTTACCCCCGACTATCTGCCTAACCCTAACCAAGGGGATTGTTAGCCACCCCGAGAACATGGACCAGCCGAACCCGTTGCGAGAGGTCTCTCTATTGGGCGCTACTTGGAGTATGAGGACGCTTGGGTGCCAGGGGGCTTTGGCTGTACATCCCTTGCCTCCGGGTCCTGCACAAGAGGCCGATGTGACTCGGAATTGGATCCCGAGGCCCGCATACTAGTCTACGGGTGGAAACTTGGATTAGTAATCCCTGAGGATTGCTGTGGATTGCCTTCGGGCGGGTTATGGATAGCCTTCGGGCTAGAATATATGATGTATTCCAAAGATAAATAAGATAAATTGTTGTAAAGGAACTTGTTTCGCATTGTTTTTCTATGTCAGTGCTAAGATTATGTGAAGGAGCCGGTGATTAACTAGCTAATTAAGGAAACTGTTTTTGCGTGTCAAACTAAATGTGGTAGATAATTAGACAACTAAAGCAACCTTGAGGAAAGTATGGTGGATGTGGCCATGGGACTATCCTACGGATGGGTGGTTTCGGTTGGCCAGGAACTTTTCTCGAAGCAAATTGACAGCAAGGAACATTGACCTAGAATCTAGGATATTAGAGTCCCGATTTATGCTATTTTAGGGGAATGGAATGGGACTATGCCTTATGGGCAGAGAGGTCGAGCTTTTCATCCCTCTCATTTTCCATTCTCCTTGAACCAAGTGCAGCATGAATCCACTTTGACCTTGACGTTTCTGCATAAAGTAGTTCTCCTGGGGTTCGATGCTAGCTGTCGTTCTAGGAATTTGACCACTAGGAAAACCCTGATTCAGGTCGGTCCTAAGTGGGAACGGCCGGAATGCTTCCGCTTCATGGCAGACTCAGGAAGATGTGGATTGCAAACCCTGTGACATTCTGTGGGAGTGCCGGGCGGTGCTTTCTGGACACTCTTTCTGATGGGCTGCTAAGATGTGTCCTGCGAGTGAATAGGTGGACACGTTATAGTTGGTATCAAAGCGAACCAACGAGGAATTAATTTTTACAAGAAACTTAATAAGAAAAAGTAAAGCAAATGTTGTAGTTAAGAACATTTCCTTACTTATCGATGATGTCTTGCAGAGTAGTGAAGCATGAAACAGATCCTTGGTATTCTAGGTTATGTTTGTGACCACGATGCATGCTTCGGATTATCGATGGAGAATCGATATGATGAATATCCTAGACCGCATCTACAATCCTTCACCCCTATACGTGGAATGGAGATGGATGGGTGATTCAAGAATCTATTACATAGCAGCCCACCGATTTGCGTACCTTCAAACCAACTTAAAGAGAATAAAGTGGTTGGAAGACCTAAAGATCGTGAAGCTATTCATCTTTCTTGAGGCTCATGCAAACGCAACCCTACATGTCGAAGGTCGGAAGGTCAAGCAGAACACATATGTGTACGAGGAAGTGACTCGAATAATCCTTGCCGACAGGATCAAGGTGTTGGGACGTTACAAGAAGAACGGGTACCAAAGAAAAGGATACCCTAATCTTCCAATGACCTATCGATTTCTAAAAATACATGACCCCAATCCATACTATTACTCAGTTCCCGTACTGAATGTAACAAAACCTTATTCTCCCCGAACTAATGTATCAGCTTGTTCCATCGTCCCAATAATAATTATACTCGAAAGGGCTATGCCCATATGAATGAAATACTTCTTTTTATCAATGATTGTATTGACCGTGAGTATTGATAAAAAAAGTTAAGTGATTAGGTTTCTTGGCTGAAAGCTGAATTGGGCATGAAATGTAATGTGAGAAACGTTTAGTAAGTTGTTAACGTTAAGAATCTCAATGCCCAACCACAACCTCAAATACAGATCCCTAGTCCGACCCCTACATCAAGTACAGCCGTGATTCAGGAGAAGAAGTTTCTTCTCAAGCAAATCAAGCCACCAGAATTTGATGGCAAGGGAAGGTCCGTCCAAACTGATGCCAAGATCTGGATCAAATCCATGGAGGATTACTTCAAAGCGGTAAGTATTGCACCTACCAACCAAGCTATGCTTGCCAAGTTGAAGCTTACTGGTGAAGCAAGACTTTCATGGAAGCAATGGTGCAGAGACCAAGGGATCTCGAAAGGGTCTGTTACTTGGGAGCAGCTAAAAAGAGATGTGCAAGGAAGATACTTACCACCTGCATAACGCAGGCAAAAGATAAAGGAGTTCTATGAGCTGAAGCAGCTTGGTCTATCTCTTGACGCATATTACTCAAAGTTTGTCTCTCTTTTGAATTACGCACCACAAATGGATATGACACAACAAGTCTCAAACTTTTGTGCTAGATTAAACCCACCCGTAAATACCCGCCTCGAGCCGATGCGCCCAACAGATCTTCAGGACACACTCATTCGAGCTACACCCATTATACAGGAAGTGCTGACTAGGCCAAGAAATAACAAGACTTGGTCTTATAAGGATCAGAACAAGGGAAAGTATAGGTCCCAGGTGAAGCGAGTTCAAGGCCAAAACCAAGGACAAAGGAAGAAAGCTAGAACTAACACTGTAAACAATTTTGTTCCTACCCAAGGTAATGGCCGCAACATCTGTTGCTTCTATTGCAACAAGCCGGGTCATTTCAAAAGGCAATGTCCCAAGCTTGGCGGAGGACAATGTCAAGGATCATTCGAAGGAGCTGCCCGTGGCCAAGGAGCCACCACTTGGGGCAGAGGAAGAACCGCCTGTGTTGCCAATAGGGAGATGTGTGAAGAAGAAGACCCGACCATGGAAGCAGGTTTTGAGAGGGCAACAGTCCATGCTGCCCTTCACATGAAAGGCCCGAATCGCTAGTTTTCGGTGATTTAGACACCATCGGATTATCAAGGTAAAGGCTTCAAAACCTTGATTGATTGTGGTAGTACTCATTCCTTTATTTCACCAGTTTGTGCAAAAAGATTAGGAATAGCCACAAAAGATGCACCTACCTTGCTTGTGGAATTAGCAAATGGTCGTGAGGTCACTTGTACCAGGCAAACTACTAAGGTGGAGTTCCTGCTGGGAGGAAAGTCGACTTCGGTCAGATTCAGGGTCATGAACCTAGGTATCCATGAGTGTTTGCTCGGAATGGATTAGCTTAAACCTAATGATACCCACATTCATTGTGGAAAGGGCAAAGTTTCCTTTCAAAATTCTAAAGGGGAATTGGTCACAACTCAAGGAGAGGCAGGAAAGCCAAAAATTCAATTAGCCAAAGCATCTCGGATAATAAAGGGAGTTAGAAAGGGACTACCTGTCTACTTGATTAAGCTAAATAAGATAGATCAGAACCAAGAGTCTAGTGAAGAACCTTCATGGCTAAAGGAGTATGCAAACATATTTCCTGAAGAGCTGACAGAACTTCCGCCTCAAAGGGAAGTCAATCATGAAATCAAGCTAGCATCAGGAGCTGTGCTAATTGCAAAGAGACCATATAGAATGTCCATTCCGAAAGCGATTGAGCTAAAGGAGAAACTCAAGTAACTATTAGATCAAGGCTACATTCGCCCTAGCAGTTCACCATGGGGAGCTCTAGTGCTGTTCCAGAAGAAGAAGGATGGAATGCTTCGGCTATGTATTGATTACAGAGGGTTGAATCAATCAACCATTAAGAATAAATATTGTATTCCAAGAATAGATGAACTTATTGACCGTCTTCAAGGTGCGAAGATCTTCTCCAAGATTGATCTCAGTTCTGGATACTATCAGATAAGGATCAAGGAAGAAGATATCCCAAAGACGGCATTCAACACAAGATATGGGCATTTTGAGTTCCTGGTCATGTCATTCGGGCTGACGAATACACCCGCCACCTTCAACAGGGTAATGCAAGATATCTTTAGGCCATATCTTGATGACTTTGTACTTGTCTTCTTTGACGATACCTTAGTCTACTCCAAACAGGAAGAAGATCATGAACCCCAGCTTTGCATTGTTCTTGAAACAATGAGGGCACACAAGCTTTATGCCAAAAAGAAGAAGTGTGTGTTCTTCAAATGACAGATTGAATAACTGGGATTCATTGTTTTAGCTAAAGGAATTTCAATAGACCCGGCCAAATTCAAAGACGTTCTGGAATGGCCAATACCAATAAGTGACAAAGAAATATGCAGTTTTCTAGGATTGATAGGATGGTACAGGGTCTTTATAAAAAACTATGCTTTGATTGCAGTGCCAGTGATCAATCTACTGAAGAAGCAGGAAACAATTTTATGGTCAATTGCTGCACAATCTAGCTTTGATAAACTAAAGCAAAGCTTGGTATCAGCACCTATCCTAAAACTTTCGGACCTTAGTAAGGAGTTCGAAGTAATAACTGATGTTAGCACTGTTGAGATTTTGAGTTCCACTTGTGATATGCCAGGGTGACCCTTATGCATTTATGTCACCGACTTGTTAGTTGTAGATGCGGTTGGTACACCGCCCATGAATAATAGCTAGATGACAGCTATCCTTATCTACTCTAGTTCGTGGCTTAGTTAGTATTCCACCTTAGATAGTTGAGTTTGGTTTGAGACCCATATATAGGGTTCTTCTATTTCTATGTACTTGAGTTCTTTTTGGCTTACACAACTAAGAAGAGGAAAACTGTTTTCAGCCTCCACCTGTGTGTGTATTATCCCTTTGTGCAAGCAAGAAAGCTACAAGTGAGACTCATTCCTTCTCTCCCACAATCTTGACATGGTATCAGAGCCTTATTTGTGGTAAGGAGCTCAAGAAAGAAAACCAAGTTCGTGGTGTTCTGGTAAGAGGATTAGTGTTGCTTTCATTTTTCTATTTTGGGAGCAAGTCTCTGCAGGTAGCACAGCCGGAAAGTGCAAGAGTGCATTGTCTCAGATTGAGAGACCCTTCGTGGTGTAGCAAGAGGGTAGTATATGCTACGGGATAAGGCTTTCACCCTTGGTTGCCCTGTTTTTTTTATTTGAGGCCATTTTGGTGCCTGTTTTGGAGGCAGAAGTTTTCTGCACGCACTCACGAAAATGCCATGTTTTTGCTGTGGACCACTGTTCTACAGGTCGGTGAAAAGTTACTATAGAAATTGCATCGTATGCCTGTGCGCAGAGACGTTGGGAGTTATAGAATCATCCTTGTTGCCTGTTGATACAAAATCGTCACTAGGAAGTGACTGTGTGGTCAAATACCACTTTCGTCAGTTTTGCAGATTTTCCCTTGTGAGACTGAAGCTGTGTTTTTTGCAGTGACAAAATTTTTCTCAGTGTTCTGTAATGGCATCTAATTCTCTTTCACAGATTGTCACTGAAAAGCTTGACAAGAACAACTTCCAAGCATGGAAGTTTAGAATGATGAATTTCCTTATGGGAAAAGGATATTGGGAATTCGTTGCAAGAAATGAGGAAGAACCAGTTCCTCATGATGTTCCCAATCAGCAGCAAATGCAGGCATTTAAAGGATGGCATGAGAGAGCCAGAAAAGTTATGTACTGGCTATCTATCAGTATTTCAGACTCTATGATTGTGCATATTCAAGATGCAAGTACGCCAAAGGAGGCATGGGATACTCTGTCAAAAATGTATAGCACAAATATGCAAGCCAGGAAAATGCAGCTCAAGCAAGAGTTGCACAATGTGCAAAGAGAAAGCATGAGCATCAATGACTACCACATGAAGGTGAAGAAGATTGCAGATGCACTTGCTTCCATTGGGTCGCCAGTGGAAGATGATGATTTAGTTTCTGTGACCTTGAATGGTCTAGGAAAGGATTATGCACAGTTCCGAACATCCATTTCCGTCTGTGAAAGATTTCCTGATTTTGAGGAGTTGATTGCTCTTCTAATTTCTGAGGAGCAGAGAAATGGTGGTGCATCTTTTTCAAGAGGAACTTCAAAAGAAGCTATCTTCTACTCAAATGCTGGAAGAGGTAGAGGCAAAGGTAGAGGAGGTCGATCTGGAGGCCATGGTAGAAATCAGAATATGCAGCAAACTCAAGAAAACCAGTCCTATGGAGGAGGACGTGGTAACTCTAGAGGCAGGGGAGCCAAATAGGTCATGGTGGATGGCAAAGAGGCCAAAATGCAAACAACAATGTTGAATGCTACTATTGTGGTAAAATGGGTCATATGGCTAAAGATTGCTATAAAAAGTAGAATGACATCATGAATGGAAAATTGCAACAAGGGAATTATGCATCTTCTAGTAGACAAGGTGATGACAGAAATGAGCATTTGTTTATGGTGCAGCACATGACCAATTCTGTGACAAGTGCAGAAGAAAGCAACAATGTGTGGTATGTTGACTCAGGTGCATCAAACTACATGACAGGCCATGCAGAATGGATGCAAGATACAAGGAAAACGGAAAAACCGAGATTTGTGGAGACTGGTGATGATACTGCACATCCTATTGTGCAGATTGGAAATATTCATTTGTCTATGCAGGATGGGAAAAAGAAATACCTGTCGGATGTATTTCATGTCCCGAATATCACCAAGAACCTAGTTTCTATTGGTCAAATGGTTGAGCAGGGCTTGCAGGTCAATTTAATTCTCATGGATGCTTTGTTGAGGATATGAAAAATAAAGGTCGCTTGGTAGCAAAAGGAAAGAAGAAGGGCAGAATGTTTACATTGGATGCAGACATGCCTGAATTGAGTGCAGCAATGTTTGCACATGGGACCGGTGTAGTTGCAAATATTGATATTTGGCATAAACGCATTGGTCATGTTAATGTACAACGACTTAAATCAATGCAAGCCCAAAATATTGTTGCAGGATTTCCTAAATTCAAGGCTGCAGAAAATGCATAAGGTATGTGAAGCCTGTCAATTTGGAAAACAGGCAAGGAAACCATTTCCTAGACATGTTCAAGAGAGTAAGAAGCCATTGAAATTAATCCATTCTGATGTGTGGACTACTAAAGCTGCATCTCTTGGAGGCTGTCATTATTTTGTCACTTTTATTGATGACTATAGCATAAAAGTTTGGGCGTATTTTATGAAAAAAAAAAAGTGAAGTTTTTGGGCATTTCAAAACTCTTAAAGCTATGGTTGAAAAAGAAAAAGGCCTGCAAATAAAATGCCTAAGGTCAGATGGAGGGGGAGAGTACCTCTCAAATGAGTTTGCAAGGTTCCTGCAGGAGCATGGCATAAAGCAGCAATATTCATGCAGTCATGCCCCACAACAAAATGGAATTGCAGAAAGGAAAAATAGGAATATTGGAGAGGTATCTCGTGCCATGCTCAAAGAAAAAAACTTGCCAGATTTTTACTGGGCCGAAGCAGTTGCTACAGCCGTCTACATAATGAACAGGACTCCCACTGCAGCAATACATGGGATGACTCCAGAGGAGAGGTATACTGGTAGGAAACCAGATATTTCTCATTTGAAGATTTTTGGTTGCTTTGCCTATGTTCATGTGCCAGATGAGTTGAGATCCAAGTTGGATCCAAAAGCTAAGGAGTGCATCTTTATTGGTTACTCTCTGCAGATAGCAGAAAGGGTATAGATGCTATAACCCTTATACTCGTAAGTTCACAGTGAGAACAGAGATGTTTTTTATGAGATGAGTAGCTGGTATAAACCAATAAATGTGATTGATGATGTAAATGCACAAAATGGTAATGCTGCACAGAATTCACAGCAGCAGTCACAAAATATTAGTGGACCTGGAGTGTCCTCTAGCAGTGGTTCACATTCTTCGCCATGGACAGACAGATTGAGATCAGGAGAATCTCCTCAAAATAATGCAGATAGTGGTATGTAGGTTTCACAAAAAGGAAAAGAGAAGGTAGATCAGCCCATGTTTGATGTGAATGCAGGGCACTCTTATGTGGATGGTGAATCCAGTGGCTCAAAACAGAGCATTGATGATGAGTTGGGTATTCCTTCTATTGTTACACCTGGAGTAAGGAAGACCAGGGATGTTTTGAGAGTACCTGGGAGTGAACCTACTTTGCACAGGTCTACTAGATCTAGGTATCCTTTGGATAGGCTGAAATATGATGGATTTACAGCCATTCACTATGCCTATATGGTCAAAGTGATACAAAAATCGGAACCCACTTTTTTTTAGCAAGCCATGGGAAAAGAAAAATGGGAGAAAGCCATGGATGAAGAAATGGATGCCTTGGAAGAAAATGCTACATGGGAATTGGTACCTTTTCCTAAAGATAAGAATGCAATTGGTTGTAAGTGGGTTTATAAGGTGAAGCACAATGCAGATGGTTCTGTGAACAGATACAAGGCAAGATTAGCAGTCAAGGGGTATGCACAAACATATGGCATTGATTATGAAGAAACATTCAGTCCAATTGCAAGGATGACAATCGTAAGAGCAATCATTGCTGTGGCTGCATCAAAGGAATGGTCTTTACATCAGATGTATGTAAAGAATGCCTTCTTGCATGGTGATTTGCAAGAAGAGGTATATATGGAGCAGCCACCAGGTTATGTGCATGGTGTTCATCCTGAGTTTGTTTGCAGGCTGAAGAAAGCCTTGTATGGCTTGAAGCAAACACCTAGAGCATGGTCTCACAAGATATGACATTATCTTGTCACTATTGGCTTTCAGATTTCCAAGGCAGATTTCTCGCTTTATGTAAGAAAAACAGAGAAAGATATTATGCTACTTGTCATTTATGTTGATGATTTGATTATAACAGGTGATAGTGATGAAGATATCCTTCATGTGAGAATGCTATTGAAGCAGAAGTTTGAGATGAAAGATTTGGGAGAGCTGCGTTATTTCTTGGGCATTGAGGTGATTAAATCACCAAGTGGTATACGTCTCTTGCAGAGGCAATATGGATTGGACATGCTGTCCAAATATGGGATGACAGGCTGTAAGCCTATTTCAGTTCCTTTGGAGCAGAATGTGAAGCTGAGCGCAGATGTAGGTGAGCTTCTCAAAGACCCTACTATGTACAGACGCATAGTAGGAAGTTTGATTTATATGACTATTACCAGGCCATATTTGAGCTATGCTATTGGATTGGTAAGTCAGTTTATGCAGGCTCCAAGGAAACCGCATTTGGATGCGGCTAGACGCATATTCAGGCATGTGAAGTCCACATTGCAGTATGGACTATTTTATGAGACTGGGGTTCAGATACAGTTGCATGGATACACTGATGCTGATTGGGCTGGTAGTATTTCTAATAGACGATCTACCAGTGGATATGTGTTCTCTTTTGGGAGTGTTACAGTCACTTGAAGCAGCAAGAAACAGCCTACAGTTGCCTTGTCGAGCACAGAGACTGAGTTACAGGGATGCAGCAACGGCTGCATGTGAGGTAGCTTGGTTGCATGAGTTACTTTATGATATGCATCATCCTACAGATGGGCCAGTTGTCATTTATTGTGACAACATGAGTAGTATACACTTGGCAAATAACCCAGTCTATCATGCTAGAACAAAGCACATTGAGGTACATTATCACTATGTGCGGGAAAGGGTTTTACTAGTTCTTATTAATCCAGTTTATGTCAGCACAAAGGATTAGATAGCTGACATATTCATGAAGGCATTGGGCGTAGAGAAGCTGCGCAAGTTCAGAGACCTGCTTGGTGTGCAGGAATTGGGATTGAGCTCGAGCGGGAGTGTTGAGATATCGAGCTCCACTCGTGATATGCTAGGGTGACCGTTGTGCATTTATGTCACCGACTTATTAGCTGTAGATGCGGTTGGTACACCACCCATGAATAATAGCTAGATGACAGCTATCCTTATCTACTCTAGTTTGTGGCTCAGTTAGTATGTCACCTTAGTTAGTTGAGTTTGGTTTGAGACCCATATATAGGGTTCTTCTATTTCTATGTACTTGAGTTCTTTTTGGCTTACACAACTAAGAAGAGGAAAACTGTTTTCAGCCTCCACCTGTGTGTGTATTCCCCCATTGTGTAAGCAAGAAAGCTACAAGTGAGACTCATTCCTTCTCTCCCACATTCTTGACAAGCACACTTGCCTAGGATGTGTGCTTATGCAAGAAGGTCATCCTATAGCATACTCTTCAAGGAAACTGAAGAGCCATGAGAGGAATTATGCTATCCACGATCTAGAGCTGTTAGATGTCATCCATACTCTCAAGCTATGGAGACACTACTTGATGGAACCTAAAATGGGCCGGCACTGGCTATGGCACTAGCCGGACCTCATGCTCATGACACACAAACACCCTCACGGCCTCGCGGACCAGGAGCGTCAATCTAATGCTAAAGGACACACTGCCCTAAAGCTGAATCTATTGCATTGATAGTTTATAGTCCAACATTTCTCTAAAAACTCCTCAAAGGGAGAACCCAAAGTACATAGGCATAACGCCTCGATCACACACATAGGAGGCACCCCACCGACTAATAGTCGGAGCTCCACTGCAGCTCTTCTACATTGTAGGGATTGGCCCTTTGATGCGCTGCTAAACATATAACACAAACGAGCACAAACTCTTGTCAAGGTACCAATATTTTATGTTCTAGGATGTACCATTTCTCACTACACTTTTCCTTTAGGACCCAACGACTAACCTACAACTTAGGACATCCTCTCACGCTCATCGTTGGTCACAACCTAAGGAAGGCAAGTGCCATGCATCCAGAAGGTTTTTCTGATACCTTTTAATTATTATGCTTAATGCAAATCATGTATGGCTATGTGCTTAGACAAAAGAAAGATCAGCATCATGCATAGTGCATAAAGCATTCTTTTCCATGAATTTCACTAACACGTGCTACGTTGAAAGGAGGCACCGAGCCATATGCTCATGCTACCATCCTCTTGATTTAAATCGTTTCTTATATGCCAATTGCAATGCATAAATCAAATCTTTTCTTTATCTTTCAGTGTTTCAGTCCCTCTTCATCCAACTCTTAGTATTTTGCATTATTGATCAATTAGATAGGGTTTCTATGCATTTTCGCCTTTTAAAAACCCACTAAATACACACAAAACATAGAAATGGGTACAAACAGAGTTCAACCTCGTGCTTTGCCATCATTATACATTGCACAAACATAGATATAATTTTCCCTAATTTTCCTCAATCGGTTTTCTATTTTTCTCTAATTTTAAATCCATTTTTTCCATTTTTGAATTTTTTTCCTATTTTTTTAATAAATAATGACTGAAAATAAAAATTGATTGTGGGCTGTGGCCCTTAGGTTCATTGACAGCAAAAAATCAGATTTAGTTGGTGTGATATATCATATTTCTCATTTATATAGCAAAACTCCCAATTTTACCCTTAAAACGCGTGTTTTTCATGTATTTTAACACTAATTCCGGCCATGTAGCCTTATATTTTCTGATTTTCAGGTTGCAAATAGTTGAAACTCATGGAAAAATATTATAATGAACTTTCATCCCATATGAATAAGATTTCATAAAGCAAATAGCATAAAAATATCATTTTTCTTCATAAAAATAGCATTAACGCTTATTTTCAGGTCTCGATTTCTTGGTCTTGATTACGGGATTGATTTCTAGCATGCATTTGATGCTCAGCATCTTCAAGAATAGCACTCTTCATGTCTTCATTCATCCGGAAGCAATCCGGTCTCATCCGGACGAGCTTTCCTCCACCATTCTTCATTGTCTTCTTCCACACAAGAACAACCCCTTAAGGGAGAGAGAGGGAGGAGAGAGAAAGACTAGATCTGGTTCTTCTCATTCCCACAGCCATTTCACGGGCGAAGACAGAATAGCACCTACACATCCCTCCCCGAAATAGCACAAATATACAATAACATGCCCCTTTCCAAGGAGGAAAAACAGGCTTGCAGCCCTAAACTAAATGCATAAGATTATGACCCATCCCTCCTACATATAGAGCAAGAGGCGTACGCATAACATGTTGTCTAATTAGCCTATGCGTCCAAGATAATAACGGTAGATTGGTCTCGACTAATCTTTGTATCACCCATATCAACCATCATCTGCCATATATTGCATGCTCTGATAACATTCCCCACAAACGACCAGGTCTTGTTTCATCATTGATAACAATATCTAGACTAGAACCACAATTGAAGAATAGGTCTTCCTCATAAGCAAGATTTGCCAATGAATCCGCAAACTGATTCCAGTAATGTGGAATCAGCTGAAAAGACACTCTCTCAAAGTCCTTAAGTAGGGTCATCGCAGTTCGATGATACATACAGAGAATGGGATTTCGCACTGTGTATGTCCCATCTAGCTAATTCAGGATCAACTGGGAATCCCCTTTTACTAACAACCGACGAATACCACCTTGTTTGGCAATATGCAGTCCCATAATCAAGGCTTTATACTCCGCCATATTGTTAGTGAATCCTACCCCAAGATAAGCAGCTAACTTCATTGTAACTCTACGTTGGGATCTCGAATTACTACTCCAACACTCCCTTTTTTATAAGGGTCCCTGGATGCTCCGTCAAAATATAATGTATATGTCCAAAATGGGTTTACAGAGTCTGCCATCACGTGTAATTATGATAATCAAAATTTAGCATCTTTAGAGGATGAACTGATGGCTCCATCCCACCTTCTTCATTGAACTCAACAGGGATACTTGTCAACAATCGTAAGCAGTGATGGCAGAAGACTTTAATCTCCCACACAAAGGTTCCATCTTCTTGCTCAATCACTTTGTATCATTTGCTCCACCAGATGAGTTTCCCTTGATGGTATGTCTGCTCCAGATATGAGTGCTCCATATAAGGAATTAACCACCCCATCAACTAGCTTTTAAGCTCTTTTGCATGTCTCAAATCATCCCCAGCACGGACCTACAATGCATTTCTTTTGTATTAGCATACTTAGAAATAATAAGGTTTAATCTTATTAAGATTAACCTTATTCTTAAACCCTACTTCCTCTAGATCAGCTAATAGAGCCGTAGACCTATTTTTCCCTAGCCTCACAATCTTGTAGGGGCCATCCCATTTAGGTTCCAACTTCCATGGAAACAACTCCCTACATGCATCGTAATATAGAACTAATTGCCATTTTTTAAAGGTATACTTCTTCGCTCTAAGGTCATGCAACTGCTTCATTCGACATTTAGCCACCTCTTGGTGTAATAAACTCTGCAACTTTAGCTCATCCAAATGGGCTATGGTCGTGAAACGTTCAAAAAGGGAATCCTCATCTCCCAAAGAGTGGTTAATTGCAAACCGTATGGTTGGCAACTCAATTTCAAGGGGTAACACACACTCTTCCCCATAAACTAATTTGAATGGAGTATGGCTGGTAGCTCGCTTGAACATTGTATTGTATGCCCATATTGCCACATATAACTTCCTGTCCCAGTCTCGTTTCTTCTCAGAGACTATTTTAGACAAGATACCTACAAGTTGCTTATTAGTACTTTCGACTTGCTCATTTACTTGCGGATTATAAGGAGTCATTTTATTGTGCTTGACTTGCTAAGCTTCTATCAAGATTTTGATCACTTTGTTCAAAAAATGCGTACCACGGTCCGACACTAGTTCCTTCGGGGGACCGAAACGGCAGATAATCTGCTCTAAAAGGAAACTTGCAGTCTCTTTTGCATTGTTCTACCTCGTCACCCGCACTTCTGACCATTTTGTAAAATAATCAGTTGCTACTATAATGTACCTCATCTGAGTAGTAGACGATGGGGTAATATGACCCTCAAAATCAATGCCCCACTTCTCAAATGGAAGGATAGCCATGATAGGCGTAAGTGGACGTTTCCTATTCTCTGTACTGTCATGTCTTTGACAGGTATCACATCTCTTAACATACTCAAAAGAATCTTGGAAGATGGACGGCCACCAATATCCAGCTCTTAAAGCTTTCTGCGGCGTCAACTGTCCCGCGAAGTGCCCTCCACATGCAAAGTCATGGCACTCTTCTAAGATAAAAGGAACCTCGTCAAGCATCACGTATCAGCGGCAGATATCATCAATACCCTGCCGATATAGTGTCCCTGCGAGATCAAGGAAAACTTCAAAGTCTGTTGTTTAATTTTTCTCTTTTCAGACTTTGATAAACCAGCTCCCGTCTCTCCTGTTGATAGATAATGCATAATAGCAGCATACCAAGATGGGATAGAAGCTACATCAATTTTAAACATTTCCTCAATATCACTTCCTTCAGCCAAAATCTCTTTCGGCTCCCCAAAATCCACAAGGCATTCCACAATACCTTGCAACCTTGGTGGTTTACTCTTAATCTCATAATCAAACTCCTGCAAAGTGATTAACCACTTTGCCAAATGATCAGGCGGTTGTAGCTTATTCATAAGCAATCTAAGCCCCTCCGCCTTTGTATAGAACATTACCTTTTCATAGAGGATGTAGTGCCTGAGTTTCTTAGTCCCGAAGACCATCTCAAGACATAACTTCTTAGTCCCGAATTTCTTAGTCCCGAAGACCATCGCAAGACAACTTCTCCATGTAGGTATAGTTAATCTCTGAAATGCCCAATTTTCGACTAGCAAAAGCTATCGGATGATACCACTTTTCCTCCTAGATTTGGGCTAAACAACAGCAGCTAATACTATTTCATAGTGGCTTGCTGAAAATATGTAGAACACCTTGCCTCTTTTAGGTGCTTTTAAAATGGGTGCTTTTGCTAGCTCCTGTTTCACATCCTGGAAAGCTACCTTACAAGGGTCGCTCCATTCAAATAGACAGCTAAAGGATAATAAGTTCATTAATGGCAACGTTCTTTCTGCCAAGGCATTTATAAACCTCCGATAGTACCCTATTGATGACAGAAAGTTATGAACCTCTTTTGGAGTGCGTGGTGGACTCATAGCAACTATGACCTTTAACATTTAACATTGACCATAGCAACTATGACCATTTAAATGTTAAATGTTAAATGTTAAATGTTAAATGGCCCGACTTCCCACAAATATCCCATTTAACATTTGGACAGTTGCTAGGGAAATGCTGTCCACCACACCACTTACAACTGAATCTAGAGGGTCCACCCTCTTCAGGGTGTCGACTCCCTATTAAATTTCGTTGCTTCTTCAAGAAATTAATGTCGACAGCTATTTGTTGATATTGTTCCAAAATCATATCGGTATAATGCTTCATCATATCCTTAACTTTGCCAAGGACATTAGATGCACTCGACTCATAGCCTTGATCATCGACCCGTCGTTCCATTGGCCTAACCATCTGATTTGGCATTGGCTATTGACCCACAGGAACAACATTAGAATTCAAAACTTGGACTCCAATGTTTGGTGGAGCCAACTGACTTGCCATAGGCATAGTCACACTAGGAGGAGCTGGCAGCAAAGGTACATTCTAAACCACGCTCCCTCTCCCATTAGGATTAGTCATAGGCATCCCTTTACTTCCATTCGTGAATGATGGATTGCCGCCATGTACTAAACCCCCATTAACATTCATTTGAGAGGAATAGGCCGTTTGTAATCGTGCTTCTACTCCCTCTGCCCGTGTAATAGTGGTGTCTATATCTGCCAAGGCCACAGTGCTCAATTGGACTTGAATATTGAAATCCAACCCATACAAAAATCATTGCAATTGGGCAGCCGACGGAATGGGAATGTAAGTTTGTAACTTACGGAATACTTCCTTCAGCTTCTTAGCATATGCTTTCACATTCTCATGAGGATCTTAGCGTGTTACATTCAAGACTCATAACCAATATTGGCCACCTCTTTCAGGGGCATATTCTCCTCGGAAAGCTGCATAAAATTGATCAATTGTGGTTATGGTTCTAGACTCTATGCTATGATACCATACCGCAACCCTTCCTTTTAACGTCATATTGAAGAACATCATGAGATGTCCCTCGTCTTGGATGCGATAATTGAACATCAATCTTTGGAACTCACAAATGTCAAATTCTGCATCCTCTTCCGCTAACCCATTAAAAATGGGCAAGGGAACTCCTAAGGCTAGTAAATCCGGTGTCCCTGCTATAGGAATTGCAATAGGCTGTGCCATGGTGACAATCGGATTAGCAGTAGGAGCTTGAACTGACGGATTCACACCCCCACTTGAAGTGGGTAGACTTGGTGGAAAAGAGGAAGAGCTTACGCTTCCTCCTGTACCTAACAGACTATGTAGAGCAGTTGGGCTACTAAGACCACTGCTTCGTATACGTACCGGGCTACTCCTTTGAGGAGAATAACGACTTACGATCTCTAACCGCCGCCTAGCCCTCTCATCACGTTCTGCTTTCTGTATTTTAGCTTGATGGTCTTTGTTCGAGGACATAAACTAACTTTCTTTTGGTCCCTAGAAACCCTAGACCCAAAAACCACCACTTATAGGCAGCTCCCGGCAGACGCACCACTGATGGGACATAAAATGGACCGGCATGGCTATGGCACTAGCCGGACCTCATGCTCATGACACACAAACACCCTCACGGCCTCGCAGACCAAGAGCATCAATCTATTGCTAAAGGACACACTGCCCTAAAGTTGAATCTATTGCGTTGATAGTTTATAGTCCAACATTTCTCTAAAAACTCCTCAAAGGGAGAACCCAAAGTACATAGGCATAACGCCTTGATCACACACATAGGAGACACCCCACCGACTAATAGTCGGAGCCCCACTGCAGCTCTCCTACATCGCAGGGATTGGCTCTTTGATGCGCTCCTAAACATATAACACAAACCAGCACAAACTCCTCTCAAGGTACCAATATTTTACATTCTAGGATGTACCATTCCTCACTACACTTTCCCTTTAGGACCCAACGACTAACCTACAGCTTAGGACATCCTCTCACGCTCATCGTTGGTCACAACCTAAGGAAGACAAGTGCCATGCATCCAGGAGGGTTTTCTGATACCTTTTAATTATTATGCTTAATGCAAATCATGTATGGCTATGTGCTTAGACAAAAGAAAGATCAGCATCATGCATAGTGCATAAAGCATTCTTTTCCATAAATTTCACTAACGTGTGCTGCGTTAAAAGGAGGCACCGAGCCATATGCTCATGCTACCATTCTCTTTATTTAAATTGTTTCCTATATGCCAAGTGCAATGCATAAATCAAATATTTTCTTTATATTTCAGTGTTTCAGCCCCTCTTCAT
Organism: Lygodium microphyllum; assembly: GCF_053477565.2. NCBI lineage: Eukaryota > Viridiplantae > Streptophyta > Polypodiopsida > Schizaeales > Lygodiaceae > Lygodium > Lygodium microphyllum. The sequence continues at coordinate 131,463,526 of NC_141156.1, forward strand.
CCAACTCTTAGTATTTTGCATTATTGATCGGTTAGATAGGGTTTCTATGCATTTTTCCCTTTTAAAAACCCACTAAATACACACAAAACATAGAAACGGGGACAAACTGAGGCCAACCTTGTGCTTTGCCATCGTTATACATTGCACAAACATAGATATAAATTTTTCTAATTTTCCTCAGCCCGTTTTCCATTTTTTCCTAATTTTAAACCCATTTTTGGACATTTTTTCCTATTTTTCTTTAATAAATAATGATTGAAAATGAAAATTGATTATGGGCTATGGCCCTTAGGTTCATTGACAGCAAAAACTCAGATTTAGTTGGTGTGACATATCATATTTCTCATTTATATAGCAAAACCCCTAATTTTACCCTTAAAACGCATGTTTTTCATGTATTTTAACACTAATTCCGACCATGTAGCCTTATATTTTCTGATTCTCAGGTTGCAAACAGTTGAAACTCATGGAAATTAATATTATAATGAACTTTCATCCCATATAAACAAGATTTCATAAAGCAAATAGCATAAAAATATCATTTTTCTTCATAAAAATAGCATTACCGGTTATTTTCAGGTCTTGGTTTCTTGGTCTTGATTACGGGACTGATTTTCAGCATGCATTTAATATTCAGCATCTTCAAGAACAACACTCTTCATGTCTTCATTCATCCGGAAGCAATCCAGTCTCATCCGGACGAGCTTTCCTCCACCATTCTTCATTGTCTTCTTCCACACGAGAACAGCCCCTTAAGGGAGAGAGAGGGAGGAGAGAAAGACTAGATCTGGTTCTTCTCATTCCCACAGCCATTTCATAGGCGAAGACAGGTGATAAGACCAGCAAAAAGAGAGAAGTCAAGCCCCATTGTCGGTTGTATGAGGTCTTCACAACCTGACATTCATGATGAGAGAGGAGGAGGTGAAAAATGCGCCATGCGTGCTCACGCCATGTCTCTCCTTCTCTCTCCTCATTTTTTCATGCTTCTTGATCAAAAATTTGAAGGAGGGGAGGGGGGATTTAAAATGTCCCAAAGGGCACCCCTTTTGGTCTTCTCCAATGTCCACCTTTTCATATCTTGCCCATTTGTTGGCCATTTCCCCATCCGGTGTCCAAATCGAGTGCTGTAAATTTTTGCATGTCCGGCTTGACATCCCGCATTGGCCACTAACTCCTGACAACCTGCACGTCAGTTTGAAAAATTATCAAAAATCAACAAGTGTCGCTCGGGCGCCTTTAAAGCACTTGACGCTTAAAATCGTCCTAGCTGGAGCCGCCGCCTTCAACGTTGAATATTTTTCCCTTGATATTCGTAAATTTTGGCTATTTTTTAGCACTTCTCAGCATCAAAACTCTGCTTTCACTACTTGCTAGGTAACAAGTTTACCCTAGTGATGGATCATAAAAGTCTCAAGTGGATCTTTACCTAGAATGAGCTCAACATGAGGCAACGTCGATGGATTGAAGTGCTGGAGGAATATGATTTTGAAATCAAATACCAGCCTGGAAAGGAGAATGTAGTTGTTGATGCACTTAGTCGCAAGGCATTTCTAAATTCTCTAATCTTGCAAGATCCATCAACAGCTAGATCTCTAACCACAAAGGTATCCATGCCAAACAACCCAATACTTGAGCTAGCTAAAGAAGAGGCATTCCATGATCCAATCTATCAGAAGTTGCTAAGGGAGATCCCCATCAAGGATCAAGACCCGAAGCTACGGCCTAAGTATCTAGAATTCTCTATCAATAGTGGACTTGTCTACTATAGAGCAAGATTATGTATACGAGCAAGCCAATCACTCAAGCAAAAGATACTTTGGGAAGCTCATGTCTCCCCTTTCTCAAGACATCCTGGCTGTGCCAAGACCCTCAATGCAGTTAGAAAGAGCTATTACTGGGAAAGGCTTAAAAATGACGTTCTCAAATATGTCACTGAATGTTTGTCTTGTCAACGCATTAAGGTTGAACATGTCAAAATGCCAGGAAAGTTGCAACCACTTGACATTCCCCAAATGAAATGGGAATTCATTAGTATGGATTTTGTTGTTGGCCTACCCCAAGTTCAGGGAGGATACAACTCCATTATGGTTGTGGTGGATATGCTTACCAAAGTTGCACATCTTATCCCTGTTTAAGACAAACTATAAAGTCTCAGACATTGCAAGGTTGTTTATCAAGGAGATATTCAAACTGCATGGATTGCCCAAAAGAATCATTAGTGATCGTGACTCTCTCTTCACATCACACTTATGGAGAGCTATCTTCGAAGCCATTGGGACCCAACTCTGTTCTAGTACAGCTTACCATCCCCAAACCGATGGTCAAATGGAGTGAGTCAACCAAGTCATTGAGGATATGCTAAGGGCACACTGCTGTTACGAACCCAAAAAGTGGATTCAATACTTGCCACTGGTTGAGTTTTCCTACAATGCTTCTTATCAACAAAGCATTCAGATGACCCCTTTTCAAGCATTGTATAGGCACGACTATCAAAGTCCTTTAAACTTCTCGAATCCAACCTTGAGGGTTGAAGCTTCAAAGCAGATGCTGGAAGATATGGATGACCAAATGAAGTCAATAAGGCAGGACATCCAAGCTGCCAAGGATAGACACAAGGCATACACGGATTTGAAACGTTAAGATAGATCCTTCGTTGAACGAGATATGGTCTTCATTCGCATTGTCCTCGCATTAAGAACTGAAGGTCTACCACCGGGGCTTTTAGTGCAGAAGAAGAGTTTAGGATTCAAGATTCAGAAAGGAAAAATGGATTGGGTTTTAAGATTCGGGGTTTAGAAATGATTTAGGTACAGAAGGGGAATTCAAGCCTTCTCACTTTGTACTTAGCATACATGAACAAAAGGATTAAGGCTAACTTGAATACATCAAATGCTTTAGGATACATTCATCATTTCATAAAGGATATTTTCATATTTCCAATTCATTTATGAATGTCAAATTCAAGATCTAATTGCATAAATTACATGTACAAAGATGGATTTCAATCCTTTGGGTCAAGTATATTGATGCTAGAATCAAATACATCCAAGATTTGGGCCAAAGATGCATGAAATGGATTGGAAAAGAATAATTTTAGCTTCAGCCCTATTTTAAAACAGAAAATTCCAACCCATAAACAAATTCAAAATGAGTGCATAAACTCAAGAAGAAGCACTCTTGATCATCTATAAACAATGTCCTGAAGAAAAGAGGTCATTTTCCTCTATTACAACCATAAAAAACCCATGTTTGCTCATAAAAATGGATCAAACTAGTGGGCTGCCCTATTTATGACTAGTTATTCCAGCCCATAACAGTCCATAAATCTTCAATATCCTCACCCTTTGCTTGCCCTAAAGTCACTCAAGTACTTGGGCACAAGACGGGCTTCATTGGACCAAGAATAAGGTAGAGAAGATGAGAGAAATCGTGCATAAGACCAGGCTGAATACTCTTCTCTCAAATTTTCCCTCTTTTATAGACAGTTTCAGCATGCATTTTCGTCAGACCAAAGAGGCAGAGAAGTGGAGCTCTCACCAAGTTAACATCTTCAGTTGTTGGCATGTTAATCTTCAATTTGCATGCTCCATTCCATGCATCTCAGCTCCAACTTTCTCCCAGTTTCCCTCAGGTAGAGCAGCCCGCATTTTGCGCCAAAAATCGCGGGCTGCTCTCTGCTCTAACCCTGGTCACTTTTTGACCAGCCTAGGTCACTTGCTGGTCACCTTAGTCAGTTACTTTTGGTCCCATGTGGACCTAGTGGACTTTTGACAAATTTTTGGCAACATTTTTGGGTTTTGTCCATATTTTTGAACCTGAATTAATGTGATTTATCCAGCAGACTATCAATTACTTCCAGATGTCCAAGTTTTAGGTTCCCATAGACTTATTTTTCATAAATGTACATGGCATATCTGTAAATTATATGCTAAATACAAAAGAACTTGTATAACTAAGGTAGATATTTGATAATAATGCTTGAATTTTGTATGCAAATATCTCATACAATCTTCCAGTGAAACTCTTCAGTGTTTATAAGAATCCCATGATTTATATCATGGATAGTAAACTCTTTGACATTCACCCCCTCCTAACCTGCACATCCTCCGGCATGTGCCATTTCATAAGATTACAAGTCAAGGAGGGTCTTCTTCTTCATCTTCATTTCCTAAGTCTTCGTCTTCCTGCATGTCTTCAAGTAAAGGGCTTGTATCAAAGTCATCAAGTTCATAAGTTGAAGATTCTCTTCATTTGAAGGGTTTGATTCGTTTCCCAGCTATTGGAGTCTTTATCATGGTCCTATCCATTTTAGCCAAAGAGTAAGTAGCATTATTATGTACTAATTTTACAACATATGGTCCAAACCATCACTTGGCTAACTTCCTATAAGCACTATATTGATTATCCAAGCTGCTATCATAAACAAGAACCCAGTCATTCTCTTGAATAGCTCTTGGACGGAGTCGATGGTGCTTATCAAACCTCTTCTTATTCTTTAATCTTGCTGTTTTTAGCCTTTCAATGGCTATTTTGACATCTTCTGGCCTTCTTTCAAGTTGCCTTATGCGTAAAAACAGCAATTCTTCCATGTTCATGCCTTCATCCCAAGGCAAGATACTCCATGTGACAATAGATTCCTCAATATGCATAATAGGTGGCTATCCATACATGAGTTCAGCTGGCATATATCCTGTTATTGCACTATGGGTTGTTCTATCAACCCATAATGCGAATGGTAGCATTTTAGGCCATTCCCTCAACTTTCCTTTGCATGATTTTGCTAAAGCTTTAAGAATTGGTTGATGACCTCTTTCACTCTTACCATTGCCTTCAGGGTTGTAGGTTGAAGTAAGAGATAGCTTAATCCCCAATTGAGCAAAGAAATGGCGAGCTTCATCGGCATCCAATTCTCCTCTATCTGCAGTTACTTTAGCAACACATCCATACCTGCAAAATACTTCTTCAAGTAAAAATCTACAAACAGCATGAGTGGACTTTGTTGTCAAGGCCTTTCCTTCCACTTGATTTGTAAGATCTTCTCTAGCAAGTACTAGATATCTCATGTTCCAAAATCCTGTAGGCATGGTAATCTGTCTCAACTATAACATGTGTGCCCATGAAGTACTCCCTATCACATTTTAATGCAGTTACTACTCCCCAAAGCTCTCTTTTAATTTGAGCATACCTTCTTTGTCGTTCATTAAGAACCTTTGCTCCAAAGCGGATCACATATCTGTTGTCTTCAAGGTCATCTTGACCATCTGCCCATCCTATTCCAATAGGACTTGTGTCCACTGTGAGTATAATGGGTTGTCCATTAGAGTAGTTAGCCCTCTTTAAAGTGGGAGCCGAAGTTAGAATTTTCTTAAGTTTTCGAATAGCCTGAGTGTGTTCTTTTGTCCATAAAAACCTTTGGCCCTTTCTTAGGAGCTGATAAAGACTTTCAGCAACATGAGCAAAATGTGGTATCCAAATAAGGTAGAAGACACATGCACCAAGAAATCTTCTCACTTCTGAAACATTAGTACATTCTTCTTACATTTTGTTGATTGCATTTATTTTAGATGGAGAAGGCTTTCGGCCATATGGTCCACACATATGACCGACCACAAGGACTTCTTCAACTCCAAAAACAGATTTAGCTCCTAAAAGAGTAAGATGGACTTCTTCTAATTTAGACAGGATTTGAGCACAATCATTAATATGATCAAAAACAAACTTTTGACATCCAAGTTCATTGAGTTCTTCATTTTTCTCATGAACTTCACATCCTTTGATTGGAACATCATCAAGGAAAGGGAGAGTCAATTGAGGAATATAATCCCTCAATACTTTATGCATGGCATTCATCATGTGAGCTACTAAATTCATAGCTCCTTGAGGTAGAGTGCACATACGGACTAGGCCAAGAGGCGTCTTCATTGTAGTGATGTCACGGCTTTCCAAAGCAAGCTAAAATTGGTCGTAGCCTGAATATAAGTCTCCCATGGAATAGATTGCCCTGCCTGCAAAATCTTTAGCAAACTCATCCACAATTGGTCTTGATCCAACATTTCTAATGGTAACTTTATTAACGGGTTGCAAATCTTGAATGAATCGTAAAGATCCATTCTTCTTAGGTACGGTAAACCATCAATTGGAATATGGAGCTGAAGATGGCGCCAATATTTGCATTGTTATCTTTTCATTTAAAAGTTCCAATAACTTAGGCAAATGAGCCCTTGGAACCGGAATTGGTTTAAGACTCCAAGGCACATGTGGGACCGTAAAAATTACCATTGGAGCCACAATGATTGGATCCACACAGCCGATTTCATGCGGCTGAAACCATGGTTCTTTAACATCTGCATGAAAATTTGTTTTTCAGCTGGCAAGAGAAAAGAGTCTTCACAATTTTTAGCTTTTGTAGACTTTCAGCTAAAAATTGATGACCAATATCTTTAGGATCACGAAGGCTTGGTTGTTTGGATACCGTTTCTGCTAATCCTTCACTTTCAGGTGGTAGAGGAGTAGCTACCGGCTTGACCTTCTTATCAACTGTTTTATATTTTGTTTCTACTCTTACTTCATCTTTGTTTGGCTGTCGAAAGGCTTCATAATCTGCAAATTCTTGAATTATGTCATACATATCCAATGTACATACCTGTATGGACTGATTTTTTGCTTGATTTTCTGCATGAACGGCTGTATAAATTTCAGCCATTGTATCATTATAATTCAGCCCATAAAATAGACCTCGAATTTCTTCATCTTTAGGTAAAACATCAATTTGCTTCAGTTCTTGCTCCATATGACTCAAATACTTTCTTTCAGCCCTGTTCATGGCTAAAATTTGTTTATAACAGCCCACTCCATTGGCATAAAAAACCTGCGAATCAGCTTTAGACCTTGCCTCCTTCATATGTGGAGGCAATTTTTTATGACATGATGCACTGCCATAACCTCCACTTATAGCAGCGCCACCCGAAAACCCTTAAATTCTCGGGCATTAGGAGGAACGAGATGATCTCTCAATCGATCCCTATTCCGATGGTGATTAACACAGACAGTTAGGAATTGAACAGCCTTATCATTATCCTTGCTTCTTATCCGAGCATATGATGAACCATCATCAAGAGCCTTTGTCTCTAACCGAGACTCGGAAATAAAAGGTTGTCCAAGAATGATTGGATAACTGCAAGAATCTTGAACAAAGAAATGAAATTCATCTTTTACATTACCAATAGTAACTTGTACATAAGGACATGCTGCATAAAGATTGCTAGAAGAGTTATTGGCTGCCTTCATGCACCACCCTGGGTCCACGTCAATGGGCCATCCACCATTCTCATAGAGACTTCTTGACATAACATTAATTTCTAAACCATGGTCTGTAAGGGCAATGCATGGAGTTTCTTTTTCACCAATTTTAACAACAGTTTCAGTAGTCGCCCTTGCCCAATGGGTACAGGAATAGTGACTACTTGGAATAAAGTGAGTTTCACTTTCTTCCTGCATGTTGTGAAGAAAAGTCTCTTTCTTTTGCATGGGCTGCACTTTAGATTGAGAAGTTTCCACCATTATGGCTTCTTCAGCTTCTGCTTCATAAATGTCTTCATCTTTGGCTTTTATGGCTGCAATCAATTCTTTGATTGCCTCCAATCGAATCCCTTGAGTTTTCAGCTTTTCTTCATCCTGCAAATACACATGAAGTGCTTGCAAAAAAGCATGTACAGATTCTTCAGTTTTCTCACCAACATATTGTCTTTTTCATTTAATTACATCAATTATTACATCATAAAATCCTCGTTTTGCAATACCGAGAATTTCACCTAATGTAAATTCAATTCTACTTCCAAGAATCCTTTCTTCTAGGATCCGTTTAAGATCCGTTGCGGTTTCTATGTCTGACTGCAACTTGTAACTGGGATGTCTGCTTTTTCTTTTTCCTTCTGTCTTCTTTGCTTGAGGGGCATCTCCCATGTCAAATTCTAGTGGTGACGGATTTTTAGCAGCCTTCTGTTGGTCTGGTTTGCTTCTTGTTTTGCATTTAGTCGGTCCTGAAGAAGGACCGGCAACATCTTCTTCTCTTTTCTTCTATCATGGCTTCTTGATTATTAATTTCAGCTAGCCGAGAAAAAGCTAAAAATGAATCCACACGCTCGAACCATCTGGTTCTTCCCCGAATACATTGGCTGGCAGTAGTTAAATCATCCTTAGTTGCCTTGCCTTGTTCCATGCGTTCCAAGGCCTGCGTCCACACTTTAGATTTTGCATTAGTTTTACATGCTTTAACAATTTCATTAGTTGGCTCAATTTGCAACCCATAGGTTGCAGCATCAATAGCTGCATAGGCTGTTCTTGTTGCCAAATCCTCCAATCTTTTCTTCATGCCACCGTTACCAAAGTTTGGCTCAAGAGGAAGCCCGGTTTCAGTTGCATGAATTTTGCCATCCTTCCAAATTACTAATTTTTGTGCTTCGGCTTCGCGGAATGCTCCGCACTCCCTCTTGTCATGTTGAAGGCTATCACACCAAATGCAGCGTCTTTTGAAGCCTTCTCTTGTAGGTCTTTGGGCGGATGACCGACCCCTTTCTTCTACTTTAACATCAAGCCTTTCTACTTTAGAATTAATTTATGTTAAATTAAGATGGAGATCCCGCATGCTTTTAATTAATTCATCCATGACATCCTTCTTTGGAGAAGGAACAACATAATTTCTTGGTTGCTCGGCCATAGAGACAGGAGGTCGAGAAGCTAGAATAGGCTCCTTCATAGAATCAGTTGTTACAAGGGTTGATCCCCATCTTAGGTGCAATCGCACTCTTTGAGCAATCATATTAACTGCTTCAGTGACATCACTCCAAGTAGTTTTTAATCCCAACTCAAAGTCAGGGTCTTCAAGTTGGTCAATCAATTTTTCCTGAAGAGAAGAATCTGCAGCTTTTAAAAATAACTCAATCTTTTGACTTTCCATACCTTGTTGGTCATCGGGATCTAGTTGGGCAAATTTGCTTTCAAACTCTCGATGAAGAGCAGTAGTTAGACCCTTATTGGGCCTTTCGACCCATTCGGTGAAGATTTTCTTTGTCATAAGGCCAGAATCTTCAGGGAAAAATTCTTCTCAAAGAGCCTTCTTGAACACAGTCCTGTTAGATATGATCAATGCCCCACCCTCATTAGGTGCTACCAATGATCCATGGTGCTCAAAGTTGTAAGGCCCCCATTATGAGGAGAAGCCAAGTGTGAGCCCGGACATTGGTGGAGTCCTGACTTGTATATCAGATGAGGTCTATGTGACTGGATGGCAAAAAGGTGACCATTGTGGGTCTAATCTTTGGGTTAGACGGAGTGGTTAAGCTGGTAGCAACTCGAGGTGCATTGCATCGAGTTGCGGTATAAGGGAGTTAAAAGGGGCCCCTATTGTGGGGTCCGGGGGCCGCGGAAGCGGCCCCTGGCTGGGGAGTCCCAGGGGGGCCAGCGGCCCCCCTGGCGGGGGTCCGGGGGCAGCGCCCCCGGCCCGATGGTAAAGGGAATATTCCCTAGAATATTCATGGCCGACTAGTGGAGGCTCATATGGTAGGTCGGTCAGCAGGCTGACCTAACGACCTTCGCGGGCTATAAAAGCTAAACCCTTTCGCCGCCATCTTACACTCATCTTTCACCCAGTTAGAGTTGTTATTCCAGCTAGCCTTAAGCTCTTCACCTATCTTCTATCTAGACCGCCATCTAAGCTTCACACAGTGGAAGCGCACGGGTGGACAAAGCCATCTTTGTATCAGTTGTTTGGAGTTAAAGAATTTACTGATTCTCCTCTTATCTGTTGTGTACTCTCTATCTCTTTCTCAGATTCTGTTCGCTGCGCCGTGTAATATTTTACATGGTATCAGAGCCCAGGGGGCTCTAGAGATCGGAGAGCATGCAAGAGGCAAAGGCTTCAACAGGAAAGAGAAACTATGTCGACTCCGGGAAGCAGTTTTGGCGCATCAGGAAGCGGTGCAGGAGGTGGTGCTGCTGTACCGGCTATTCAAACACTGAGGATTCGTCCACCAACCTTCAGCGAAGGCAAGTTAGATGGTACAAACTACACCTTGTGGAAGTTCAAAATTACAACTATCCTTGATTCTTATGAGCTTCTGGAGACTGTGCTGGGGACTGACGCAGAACCACAGCCTACCCCCGACCCATCAAATCCTAGTGTGATGGTTCCTCCGAATGCAGATCTTCTACGAGCTTGGAAACGAAGGAATGCAGATGCATTGTGTGCCTTAGTTACAAGCTGTTCTGATAGTGTTTTGACTCTGATTCAGCATACAACCAAAGCGTCAGATGCTTGGAATGTACTAAGGAGTCAGTACGAAACACGAAACCAAACAAGGATTCAAAACTTGGAGAATCAACTAGCAGCGGAGAAGTTTGCTGAAGGAGAGACGGTTGAAGCATTCATCACTCGGATTAAGAATCTGCGCGACCAGATGGCTGGCGCTGGGATACAAAAGACTAGTGAAGAGCTAGCTCGGAGGTGTCTTCGGATTTGTCCACAAAAGTTTGATGGACTAGTAACTGCCCTTAATACTCAGGTGAGACCTCAGGCTTTGACTTTTGAGGAGTTTTGTGCATTATTAATGGAGGAGGAGTTGAGGCTAAAAGCCCGAGAAGGAAGCAACAATGGAGATGCTGCATTCTCTGCCAATGCAAAAGGCAAAGGTGTTTCCTCCACCAAAAATGATGGTGACAAAAAGAAGAAGGGCGGCAAGAAGAAGTTTCAAGAAGAGTGCTTCTACTGTAAGAAGAAAGGACATGCAATTGCAGATTGTCGTGTCAAGAAGGCAGATGAAAAGAATGGTACTCTTAAAAGTAAAGGGAAAGAGACAACCAATACGGTTGAAGCAGAGTTGAAATTATTCATGGCGACCATTGAGGAAGTGTGCTTCTCAGCACAAGAAGAATCTACCACTGACTCGTGGGTGTTGGATAGTGGGGCCTCCCGTCACATGACCAACAAGAAAGGTCTATACAGTTCTATGCAGCCTCTACAAGAATCCATCACTGTGACGGTTGGAAATGATGCTAAATGCCCTGCTACGGGCACAGGTACTATTTCTTTTGTTGCTGCAAATGGTGAAGTCAAAAAGCTTTCAAATGTGTTGTATGTTCCCGAAATTAGGAGAAATCTCTTATCAGTTGCTGCCATAACTGATCTTGGTCATGAAGCGAGGTTCAAGAAGATAGGTGCAGAAATTATTGATAGTGCTGGCACAATTGTTGGCAAAGGAGAAAGAAGGAACAACCTGTATGAGCTAAATGCTCTTACAGCCACCGCTGGAGTGGGCACAAGTAAGCTTTGGCATGAAAGGTTTGGACACATCGGATTTGCAGTATTGAAGGAGATGCAAAAGCAAGGTATGGTTGCTCACCTACCTACAATAACTGAATTGAAGGAACCATGTGAAGCTTGTATGATGGGCAAGCAACAGAGAAAGGCATTTCCACAAGAAAGCAAGAATAGAGCACAGGCTCCTCTAGAGTTGGTGCATGCTGACTTGTGTGGTAAGATGCCTACACAGGCCTTGGGGGGATCTTCTTATTTTATGTTGATTGTCGACGACTACAGTAGGAAGATGTGGGTGTACTTCCTTCGTGATAAGGCTCAAGCTTTTGGTAAGTTTAAAGAATGGATAATACTTGTTGAGAATGAAACAGGGAAAAGTGTGAAGAAATTTAGAACAGATGGTGGTGGTGAGTTCAATTCAAAGGAGTTTGAAGGTTTTTGCAAGAGCAAAGGTATCAAGCGTCAATTGACGACGCCTCACACACCTCAGCAGAACGGTGTTGTGGAACGCAGAAATCGCACCATTGTGGAGATGGCAAGATGCATGCTAAAGGGCAAGGGATTGCCTAACCATTTTTGGGTTGAAGCTGTTAATACTGCAGTCTACATTCTAAATCGGAGCTATACAAAGGCTCTCAAGGGAAAAACACCTCATGAGGCTTACACTGGTAAGAAACCATCTGTCTCACATTTCAGAATTTTTGGATGTGAATGTTATGCACATGTTCCAGATGAGAAGAGAAACAAGTTACAACCAAAAAGCAGAAAATGTATCTTCTTGGGTTATAGTGATGAGCAGAAGGCTTACAAATTATATGACCAAGAGGCAAAGAAGATCATCGCGAACCGTGATGTGGTGTTCAAGGAGGAGCCGCATACAGTGGAGGAGGAGAAGGCAAGTTCTTCCACTTTATCATCAAGCGAAGAAGTAGTCCACTATGAACCTGTCCCGAGAGCTATCCCTGTCCTTAAGGAGGAGGAAGCATCATCTTCAGATGATGAGGAAAAAGTTCACCAACCTGACATCACCCCACCGGAAAAGCCATTGCCGCGCTGGGTGAAGCAGCTCTATGACCACAATAATCCTATGCCTGCATCTGTTGAGGAGAAGGCAGACGGACCAAGGAGGTCTCAGAGAATAGAGGAGCAAAGGAGGGCTTCTGCTCACATAGTCAATATGGCCTTGATGGTTGAGATTATGAGAGAAGTAAAGGAGCCAACTGACTTAGAAGAAGCACTTGCAGATCCATCATGGAAGGCTGCTATGCAGGCGGAGTATGACAGCATAATGAAGAATGACACTTGGGAGCTAGTGGATCGACCAGCAAAGCGGAAGGTTATTGGCACCAAGTGGATCTGGAAGGTAAAGTACAAGGCTGATGGTACCTTAGAAAAGTACAAAGCTAGACTGGTTGCCCAAGGATTTTCACAAGTTGAAGGGTTTGATTTTCAAGAGTCATTTGCCCCAACTGCCAGAATGACCACTATTCGCACGGTACTTGCAGTGGCTGCCCACAAGAAGTGGCCAGTGTACCAAATGGATGTTAAGTCAGCATTCTTAAATGGTGACCTCAAGGAGGAGGTATACATGGCTCAGCCACCAGGGTTTGAGGCCCCCCATTCTGAGAACAAAGTGTGTAAACTGAAGAAGGCATTGTATGGGCTGAAACAAGCCCCCAGAGCATGGTACCAACGGATAGATAGGTTCTTTTTAAACCTAAACTTCAAAAGATGTGCCTCAGATGCTAACTTGTATGTTTACAGGGATGGTAAAAAGTATGTAGTGATTGTCCTATATATGGACGACCTTCTTATTACAGGTGACTATGAAGATATGATCAACCAAACTCAAAAGGCTTTGAGTTCTGAGTTTGAAATGACAGACTTGGGCTTGCTGCACTATTGTTTGGGGATTGAAGTCTGGCAAGAGCCAGGAAAGATCTTCATCTCTCAGAAGAAGTATGCATGGGAGATCTTGAAGGCATTTGGCATGAGCGAGTGCAAGGAGATAGCTACACCTATGGAGGTGAATGCAAAGTTATCCATCGAGGATACATCAACACTAGCAGACTTTGGGAGGTATAGGAGGTTGGTCGGCAGTCTGATCTACTTGTGTAACACCAGACGAGATATCAGTTTTGTTGTTGGTGTTTTGAGCAGGTTCTCAAACAAACCTCATGAGAGTCATTGGAAGGCTGGGATGCGGGTGCTCAGATACTTGAAGAAAACTCTTGACTATGGTATCACATACAGTTTCGGAACTTCTCTTGTGGGGAACTGTGACTCAGATTGGGCAGGAGACATTGATTCCAGGAAGTCAGTTTCTGGTTATTGTTTCTCTTTGGGTCTAGGAATTTTCTCTTGGATTAGTAAGAAGCAACCAACAGTGGCATTGTCTTCTACCGAAGCAGAGTACAAGGCAGCTTGTTTTGCTGCATGTGAGGCCGTATGGTTGAGAAGGATTCTATGGCATATGGGAGTGCAGGATGAAGAACCAACTGTGCTGAGATGTGATAATCAGAGTTGCATCGCCATTGCCAAAAATCCAATGTTTCATGCACACACCAAACATATAGAGATCCAGTATCACTATGTGCGTGATTTGATAGAGGATGGGATAGTGGAATTGGTCTACTGTCCAACAGAGGAGAATGGAGCAGATATCTTCACCAAAGCACTTACGAAGGATCTGCTTCAAGTTCATCTTCAGAGACTCGACATTGGGCCGAGGAGATAGTTCACCTATGGGTGGACATTGAGGGGGGGTGTTAGATATGATCAATGCCCCACCCTCATTAGGTGCTACCAATGATCCATGGTGCTCAAAGTTGTAAGGCCCCCATTATGAGGAGAAGCCAAGTGTGAGCCCGGACATTGGTGGAGTCCTGACTTGTATATCATATGAGGTCTATGTGACCGGATGGCAAAAAGGTGACCATTGTGGGTCTAATCTTTGGGTTAGACGGAGTGGTTAAGCTGGTAGCAACTCGAGGTGCATTGCATCGACTTGCGGTATAAGGGAGTTAAAAGGGGCCCCTATTGTGGGGTCCGGGGGCCGCGGAAGTGGCCCCTAGCTGGGGAGTCCCAGGGGGGCCAGCGGCCCCCCTGGCGGGGGTCCAGGGGCAGCGCCCCCGGCCCGATGGTAAAGGGAATATTCCCTGGAATATTCCCTGGCCGACTAGTGGAGGCTCATATGGTAGGTCGGTCAGCAGGCCGACCTAACGACCTTCGCGGGCTATAAAAGCTAAACCCTTTCGCAGCCATCTTACACTCATATTTTACCCAGTTAGAGTTGTTATTCCAGCTAGCCTTAAGCTCTTCACCTATCTTCTGTCTAGATCGCCATCTAAGCTTCACATAGTGGAAGCGCACGGGTGGACACCCATCTTTGTATCAGTTGTTTGGAGTTAAAGAATTTACTGATTCTCCTCTTATCTGTTGTGTACTCTCTATCTCTTTCTCAGATTCTATTCGCTGCGCCGTGTAATATTTTACAAGTCCATCCAACATCTTTTTTAGAAAGACCATGGATTCGGTCCTGAAGACCATGCACAGCCAAACGGGCAAAGTAACGGCTCCAGGCATGTTGAGGAACTCCAAAGAAGACCATCTTGTTAGTGTAGAGATGGATAAAAGAGGACACATTTTGCCCATTAAATTGCTTGAGCTCATGCCCAACTGCTTCCAAGAAAAAGCAGCATTAATATGTTCTTCTTGTCTCCGTTGTTGTTGCAATTGCAACTGCTGCTGAAATTGCAGCTGTTGTTCTTGGCTCTCTTGCATTAGACGAACCAACTGTTGCAAAGCATCTCCTCCCGAGCTTGATGATTCTCCCATTGGACTTCTTCTTCTGCAGTGGACCTTCACGTCGGGTTCACCACTGTCTCCGCGTTAAGAGTTGAAGGTCTACCACCGGGGCTTTTAGTGCAGAAGAAGAGTTTAGGATTCAAGATTCAGAAAGGAAAAATGGATTGGGTTTTAAGATTCGGGGTTTATAAATGATTTAGGTACGGAAGGGGAATTCAAGCCTTCTCACTTTGTACTTAGCATACATGAACAGAAGAATTAAGGCCAACTTGAATACATCAAATGCTTTAGGATACATTCATCATTTCATAAAGGATATTTTCAGATTTCCAATTCATTTATGAATGTCAAATTCAAGCTCTAATTGCATAAATTACATGTACAAAGATGGATTTCAATCCTTTGGGTCAAGTATATTGATGCTAGAATCAAATACATCCAAGATTTGGGCCAAAGATGCATGAAATGGATTGGAAAAGAATAATTTCAGCTTCAGCCCTGTTTTAAAACAGAAAATTCCAGCCCATAAACAAATTCAAAATGAGTGCATAAACTCAAGAAGAAGCACTCTTGATCATCTATGAACAATGTCCTGAAGAAAAGAGGTCATTTTCCTCTATTACAACCATAAAAAATCCATATTTGCTCATAAAAATGGATCAAAATAGTGGGCTGCCCTGTTTATGACTGGTTATTCCAGCCCATAACAGTCCATAAATCTTCAATATCCTCACCCTTTGCTTGCCCCAAAGTCACTCAAGTACTTGGGCACAAGACAGGCTTCATTGGACCAAGAATAAGATAGAGAAGATGAGAGAAATCGTGCATAAGAGCAGGCTGAATACTCTTCTCTCAGATTTCCCCTCTTTTATAGACAGTTTCAACATGCATTTTCATCAGACCAAAGAGGCAAAGAAGTGGAGCTCTCACCAAGTTAACATCTTCAGTTGTTGGCTTGTTAATCTTCAGTTTGCATGCTCCATTCCATGCATCTCAGCTCCAGCTTTCTCCCAGTTTCCCTCAGGCAGAGCAACCCGCATTTTGCGCCGAAAATCGCGGGCTGCTCTCTGCTCTAACCCTGGTCACTTTTTGACCAGCCTAGGTCACTTGCTGGTCACCTTAGTCAGTTACTTTTAGTCCCATATGGACCTAGTGGACTTTTGATAGTTTTTTGGCAACATTTTTGGGTTTTGTCCATATTTTTGAACCTAAATTAATGTGATTTATCCAGCAGACTGTCAATTACTTCCAGATATCCAAGTTTTAGGTTCCCATAGACTTATTTTTCATAAATGTACATGGTATATCTATTATATGCTAAATACAAAAGAACTTGTATAACTAAGGTAGATATTGGATAATAATGCCTGAATTTTGTATGCAAATATCTCATACAATCTTCCAGTGAAACTCTTCAGTGTTTATAAGAATCCCATGATTTATATCATGGACAGTAAACTCTGTGACAGTGTACGCCCAAAGAAGAGTTCCCTATCCTTGGGAGAATGCAAGAAGCTAAGTCCAAGGTATCGTAGATCATATAAGATCCTCAAGTGCTTAGGGCCTAATGCTTACATACTTCAACTCCCTGAGAATCTAAAAGTTCATAATGTATTCCATATTAGCCTACTGAAGAAGTATGTACCTAACCCCAGACACATACTTAATGATCAACAAGCTGTAATGCCTAGCCAAGGAGTCCTTGAGCTACGACCTGGCAGGATCTTAGATGTTAGGAAGAGACAATTGAGATCCAGAACCTTGAGAGAATATCTCATCCAGTGGAAAGATTATCCTGAGGAGGATGCCACTTGGATGGATGAAAGTACTCTCAACCAATAATACCCCCAGTTCTTCTCGAGATGAGGACATATCGATTCCTCTAAGGGGGAGAGTGTAATATTTATGCTCGAAATATTAAGCCAACCTTAAACCCCGCACACCCCACGCAATAAGGCACCTCAAAGTGATATCCCACATCGAAAAATGTTGGCAGTTAAATGCTTACCCCGCGTGCACGATAATAATCCCCATCCGCATTATGCAAATAAGGCCGAGGTTAAAACCCTCAAGCCGCACGAGAACACCCCTTACGAAAAGGAAAATGGATAAATGATTAAAGGAGTGAAATTTTTTTTATTAATTACCCCCTCCCCTCAGCCGATGCATGGCAGGAGGGAGTGTGAGAAGGAGTGAGTTAAGTGGAAAAGCATGTGGAGAAGAAAGCATGCAATCATGCCACGGGGGTGGCTACTCTCCCCCCCCTTAGCCTATATAACCTCCCCCTTAAGCTTGGGGGGAGGCACAAAGAGTAAGAAGGGGGAGACAAAGGTTGCTATGCTGTGCCCATGCCGTCGACCATCGTCGAAAAAACGCCGCCTTGCTGCGCTCGCAGTCCGTCAGGTTGCCACCCGCAGTCCGCCAGGTTGCCGCCCATAGTCCATCAGGTTGCCACCCTCAACACCATGATCACCATCATCATCTTTATCTTGAGTCTCCTTCAATCGACACCTTCACCCCTCCTTTCCAATCATTTCCCTCCCCATCATGTTCTAACACAGAAGTTTTTGGAAGCTTCTTAAGATAAGCTTCCATAAGCCTTTTCCACACGGCTTATCCCCGGTTTCTTAAAACCCACATCCGGTAAAAGGAATTCCTGCGCGAGGGGAAAGTAGGTAGGTTTTTTAGGCTAAGTTGCCAAGCTTGGAGGGAGTTCAGAGATCGTGTAAAGGCAAGGAAAAATCGCGGAGTCCAAGTCCACTACATCAACGATGACTGTCTTATGACATTCGTCATGCATGAACTTCATTTATCGAAGTTGTATCTAGAAAAAGTTGCATGTCATATTAAAGCCTAAAATTCAATTGCATTAAACGAAAGGTTTTAGGCATAGCTCTTGATGTAAATCCATGTAGGTTTTATGCAAGTTATTCCCCAAATTGTCAATCCTCATGATTTTAGCAAGGAAAAGAAATGGTCTTTGCAAACCTTATAGTTGCATAGAAGTAATGAATCGCATATTTGCATGTAATGTGATGTCTTGCAACCATTTACACCTTTAGAACAAGTTTAGCATCTCTAAGAAAAGATCATTTCTTGTCGCAAGGCAAGTAGACCGATTTAGCTAAATCACTTGTAATGACATAACCCACATGGGATTCTTAAAAGCATAAGTAGTTAGTACAACAAACACCTCAAAGTGCTAGCTAGGGTTTAGTACGTTAAAAATTTTGCCTAGTATCGCACTTGGAATGCCAAGTCAAGACTTTTGATCCCAAAGGATCCTACCCATATTCACGGAATGTTGGGTTAGTTAGACACCCATACAATAACAATCTAGGGTTTTACCCTAAGGATCGAATGATCCAATACTAGACTTCTGATTAAGTTTAGAAACCCTAGGGCCAAATGTTATTGGCCTAGCAAGGTTAGGGTTGGGTTGGGTAAGAAGACACCCCAAACCCTATATCTTGGCTAAACATATTTCTTGACCAAGGAGCGTCATTGATGGGAGATTGATCCCACAAGTTAGATGCGACTCCTATGCTACAAGTTGCAAGGTCACATGGCTTTGTGTTTAAGTCACAAGATGGACTTGCCACTCTTTAGAACAAGGGTTGGTAGGATTTAAGTACAAGATAATTTGCAAGAGGATGAGTAGTCATCCTACTATATCACCCTTCTTGGGCTGAGTTGCTAAATTATGAATTGCCTAGCAAGTTGACAAATCAAGTTAGAGCAAGAAAGTTGTCAAGATCTATTGTCTTAGTTAGGGTACCTAATGTATTTGCTAATTTGGGTTAATAGGGTATAAACCCTAACCCAAGGATAAAAGGGTAAACAAGCAACGAAACCCTTGGGGATCTTGCCAAGTCACAATTGATCCCGGATCGGATGCTGGACGCATTCGGAGAAGAGGATTCACATCTTAGCAGTTGGCCAAACAAACGACCACTAGATTGATTGTGTTTGTACAATTTAGGCACGCTGTTTGTATTGCTTTGCTCAAAGAACTAAAGATGGAAAAATAATTAATGCTTCAGGTTGAAGGCCTGGAGGGAGAGGCAGCATTAGTTACCCCTGATTGTCTACTTGACCCTAACCAAGGGGGTTTTTAGCCGCGCCGGGAATGTGGACCGAACTCGCCACGAGAGATCTCTCCGTTGGGCGCTACTTGGAGCAGGTGGACGCTTGGGTGCCAAGGGGGGCTCTGGCCCTAAATCCCTTGCCTTCGGGTCCTGCACAAGAGGCCGACATGACTCAGGATTGAATCCCGAGGCTCGCATACTAGTTGGATTGAATCCCGATTGCTGGATTGCCTTTGGGTGGATTATGGATAGCCTTCGGGTTGGATTATATGATGTATTCCAAAGATAAATAAGATAAATTATTGTAAAGGAACTTGTTTGACATTGTTTTTCTATGTTAGTGTTAAGATTGCGTGAAGGAACTTGGCTAATTAAGGAAGCTGTTTTTGCGTATCAAACTAAATGTGGGAGATAATTAGACAACTAAAGCAACCCTGAGAAAAGTGTGGTGGATGTGGCCATGGGTCCATCCTACGGATGGGTGGTCCCGGTTGGCCGGGAACTTTTCTTGAAGGAAATTGATAGCAAGGAACGTTGACCTAGAATCTAGGATACTAGAGTCTCGATTTATGCTATTTTAGGGGAACGGAATGGGACTATGCCTTATGGGCAGAGAGGTCGAGCTTTGCATCCCTCTCGTTTCCCATTCTCCTTGAACCAAGTGCAGCATGAATCTGCTTCCACCCTGACAATTCTGCGTAAATTAGTTCCGACTCTAGCTGCTGTTCTAGGAATTTGACCACTAGGAAAACCTTGATTCAGGTCAGTCCTAAGTGGGAACGGCCGGAATGCTTCCGCTTTGTGGCAGACTCGGGAAGACCTAGATCGCAAACCTCGTGACATTCCGTGGGAGTGCCTGGCAGCGCTTTCTGGACTCTCTTTCCGATGGGCTATTAAGACGTGTCCTGCGAGCGAACAGGTGGACACGTTACACACTATTCATGCCATGGCACTTATATATATACTCATTTATCTCATAAAATTGAGACTCTTTTAAATGAATCTACATTCATCATTTGATCTCCAAAAACATTGGAAAGATATCTAATCATTGTCAAAGTAATTAGACACATCCTCATAGAAATAACAAAGCTCTTGTAGTATCCACCCAAGAGTATAAACATATGTTTGTGGGCTTTCAACATAGTATCTTGCAATTCACGGGCTAAGGATTTTCTTCAATATTCCAACAAGTATCTTGCATCTCCTCCTCTTTCCATAGAGGATATATCTCTAAATAGCTTGTATTGACATATTTCCAAAAGCCATCCATACATAGTAAGTTGATTGAATAGAACATATTGATAAAATCCCTCCCTCCCTCCCTCCCTCCCTCCCTCCCTCCCTCCCTCCCTCCCTCCCTCTCTCTCTCTCTCTCTCTCTCTCTCTCTCTCTCGCTCTCTCTCTCCACATATCATATAGTTAAAAAAATACTAGTGTGATAGATAATGTGGGTTATCTAGTTCTTGCTTTGAAATAATGTTGTCGGAGGGGTTTTAGTTGAAAGGTCGTATCCATCAGGAATTAGAGAGAGAAGGATGTAGAGAATAGAATATCGAAGAGAAAAAGAAGAATAGACAAGAGATACATAAGATAAAGATAAAGATCAATGAATCAAAGTACTAGGTATTGATAGAACATGAGATGATAAACAAAGTCCTTATTTGGGACTACTTGAAAGCAATCTCCAAGCTTTAGATCTCCTAGAACTCCCTCTAGTAGACCAAAAAGCACACCAAACATCAGCTTCTTCTTTGTTGCACCACACAGACCGCAAATTTGATGGTTTTGTTGGCTCTAAAAGAGGGGCAAAACCCCAACATACCTCCTCATAATTCTCCTAGATCACTCCTTCTCTCCATTCAGAGTGTTGTTTGCTGCCTATAAACTGTGATCGCATGCTGCATGAATTTGAAAGCCCTTTTTGCATGAGCTTTCCCAAAACTAGCTAAAAAGTAACTTTCTTTTTGCATGTCACCCTATTCTAGAAGTTTGCTACATCTTTTTTTAATATTTACAAGAAATAATATCCAAAATACAAAAAATAGGCTAAACTTGTCCAAAAATCCCGTATTTTTGAATTAACTATACTATGAACACTAACATTAATGACTAATATGACATTGCCTCTCTAGATTTATAAGAAAGGAAGATGATGCACTCTAGGTTTTTTTCACATTATGTCCGCGTAGTGACATGACAATGTGGACCAATTAAATACTAAAATTTTGAAAATATGTTTGAGAGATAGATTGCAATAAAAATATATTTTTATCAAAATCTAGAATACAAGGGTTTTTTTTTATAAGTCTTTGCTTGGAATCCTAGGGCTCATGGTTGCTTTAGGTCAATTTTAGGTGCTTGATTTTCTCATAGCTCTATTTGCATCTCTTCTTGGCCTTTGCTAGCAATAAGCTAACCTTGATGCTCTTCTTCATGGTGGCTTGGTTGGCCCCTATAGCTTCTCCAATGCCCACGACTTGTAGTATCCTTTCATATAGGTGTGTATCAAAAACATGCATAACCAACTCGTTTTTAACAAGAATCAACTTGTATGTATTTGGGGTGATGATGGAAGCACACAACACTTTTAACAATGCCTTCATGATAAAGAGTTGAGCTTACCCATTTGGAGTGATGTTGCATGGGCAATGGCTATGTCACCAGTGGGGATCTAGCCAATGTAGTGCCCTATCAAGGTATCTTTTCCAAACACTTCCCAGTCCTTATGGCTACTTGCAAAATCATTGATATCGCTCATGGCCTACATAGACATAAATGTAGCTCAAAATAGTACGCATACTGAAATAAAGTGTCTATACACACTATTGATACACTGACTTTCTACTTGGTATTATTGATAATATCTGAGGATTTGGTTACGTGTACACTTGACTTAGACTTGCCAATTGGAGGGAATGGTTGCTCTTGCAGGGGTACGTATCCTGCCATCAAGCTAGCTTACAGTACTTCAAACTCTTGGGTGCTAATTGTGGTATGCTCTACCAAGTTGACAAAATCCCCATGAGCTATGGGTGTGGCCTATATGTCTTCACGCTTGAGGTTATTATACACTACATGGAGATCATGACAAAAGAGGGAGAAATCATTAGCAATTTCTAACATTGACACCACCTCATTCTTCCTCACTCTAAAAATTTTCTCCACATCATGGAGAAACACAAATTCTTTGTTGTCAGTTAAGACTTTTCTCACACTATCCATGCAATAGTCTATATCAATAATAGAGGGTACGTCCTTTTGTCGACTAGTCCCAAGAGGCAGCTTCAAGTCCTTCATACTATACACATATTGAAGTGAGGAAACAAGACCATCATCTTCAACCTCCCAAAACCCAAGCACTTTGCCCTTCCAATGATTTTGTAGTACATCATGATGATGAACTTGATGAGGCTCATGAATCCTTCTTGAATAATGCTCCTTCCCATTTGCCATGCTTGATCTTTGTATTGTGTACATAGATGTACATAGATAGGAGATATGGAATCGTCCACGATCACTTATTCTCACATGTAGATACCATTGGAATGGATTTGAGCTTAAATCATATTCTCAAAGGTTTTCCAAGCTATATGTGAATTTTTCACATTTCTAATATGCCATTGCATAGTGTTGTCACAATGACTATAGAAACCAATTCATTACATTTTTTTAACTTCTGCATTCCATTCTTTACATGTCTTTAATTCTTTTGCAATTATAGAATTACTTAGTTTTGGTTTCTTTCTTCACCTGAAATAAACTTGTAAAGACATTTTCCAATAAGGAGGTTTGTTATATAGAACTTCCATGATGGGTAATTGTTCTTATCTATCTTCTTAATGATAGGATTTTTACTTTTCATAGCCACTATGATAAAGCTGAGTATGAGATAGTAAGTCTTCTGTGATCTCTTACAAAATGTACATAGTAATAAATTGGGCAAGATTTTTTGCTAACTACTCAGTAATACATACAATTTGCAACTTGCTAGGCTAATAAACCTTGTGTTTTCTTCTTGGCAAACACCTTAGGGCTTACATATTTGAAATATGTAATATGTGTACTAAAGAGCAAGAAACTACCATTTGTAAGGGGAAAAAAAGGATATTCATGAGAATTATTATAATGCTACTCTACCATGTTCTTATACTCTTAAACTTTGGTGATGCGTATAGTCAAGGAGCATAGTAGAAGTGCTAATGAGTCCTAAACCACAAGCGCTATGATCTCCACTTTTGCTAGGATCAAATCCTAAGTTCCTTCGAGATGAGGACATCTTGATTCCTGTGAGGGGAAGGGGATGTAATATCCTTGGGCACATTTTTCGCATGAACTAGTATTAGGGGGGAGAGTTGCTATAGTCAAAAGTACAATGTGCCCTGTTTTGAATAAACGTGATGTACGTATATATTTATGAGTGAATCCCTTTCCCCCTCCTATCTCCCTCCTAAGCTACATGCCCCGCTACACGAGTACCTCAAGAAACCATCCCCATCCTCAAAATGTGCCTTAGCAATTCAATATTGGACCTCCTATTAAAATATCACACATACATCAAATAAAGTAAAACTATTACTCTCATCTTCAAAAATAATGTTGTTGTCATCATCAAGAAAGATTTCAAAGGTGAAAATGAAACTATTAGGTAATGGAAAACTTCTTAGAATATTTTTTTGGGCAAATAAGTCAATTTTCCTTAATACAGGGTTGAACACCAATGCAAAGAGTAAGGGTACTAGCAAATATCCTTGTTGTCTAGTTACACAATGTAGGGGAAAGGCTTCCTAAAAATTGCCAGTTAGAGAACAACACCCCTATTAGCTTGCAAAAGCTTGGTCGAAAGTTTATTTTTTCCTTTAAAAACATGATAAAATACCAACCACCATGTCATAGGCCTTATGTAGATCAATATTCATCAACTTGCATTTCTTATTTGATGCGAACATGTGATCAATTGAAAATACTAAGTATTGATTTGTGAAATTTTCTACCATGTGCATATTAAGAATGCTCAGTTACAATGCTAACAAGGAGAACTTAAATCTGTCAGACATTACAAAGAATCACCATATTTCACCCTAAGAAGATGCAAAATTCTCCCACATGTAGAGACCAAAAGCACACCCATCATGTTCTATGTGCTCCTAAATAAAGAAGATATGGAGAAGGAAGTCTTGCTTGGAAGACCTTTCAAGTGTGCATAATTACTACTTTCAATAAAGGGAACCTTGTCTCTTCTCTAGGGAAAGGCAAGAAGCTTGCCTCTAGAGAAGAACCTTTGTGAGAATCACCAAAGAGTTTTGAAGAGCATTTGTGAGGATTGGCAAAGAGCTTTGAAGAAACTATTTAAGACGCACAAGGAAAAGAGGAAATATCTTAGTAAGAATCTCCATCAACCAAGAGAGAATAATAAATCTACTTGAAGCAATATCATATATTCTAAAGCTATCAAGAATAGAACTATATCCAAAAGAAAGAGTAGACCTAGGGTATACAATTGATAGAGAGCTAGCATAAAGCTTTGATGGTTTTCAAAAGAGTTATTGAATCTTGAAGGATATCATGCAAGAATTCAATGGATTTTATTGCCTAAAATACCCTACAAACACCTTCATTGACCATAGCCCAAGTACCATTAGAATCTAAGAGAAACATTAAGGGATTCAAATGTGGATGTAGGTCAATGACTAAGATAAACAAGAAGGCCCAACCAAAAAGGTGGAGACTAAGAAGCTAGTACTTAAGAACAAACCACCACTTCTTATCTATTAAAAAAAAGATACTTAAGTCTACAAGTCACTAAAGTGCAACACCTTAATCTAGTTGCTACTCCACCACAAACATCAATGGTTTCTGAGAAGTCAAGAACTCATGAACTCATGAACTCAATGGTGATGTTGCTCAAACTAGTAGAAAGTTCAGAGATGGACATGATAAAACCCTTCAAGTATTAACAAGCAACAATGCAATGCAGTTGTTGGTCCATCTAAATGTCCAAACTCTCAAAAGTAAAGAATTTTTGTTGCCCAAGTTCAATAAAAAAATCTAGTACCAATAACCTAGTACATGTGCTTAATCTAAGAAAAATGATCTACAAGGGACCTCCAAGAAAATATCAAAGGATCAAAGTTCTTCCTTTGAGAGTTTAAAAAACATCTAGCGTTTTCAATACAGAGACTACTTATCTCTAAGAGTGTTGTCATAAAAACTATTAGAATTTCCAAGACCAAGACTATTTCCAATTAGTTCAAGGATCCAAGTATATAGTCATCTTTATCTAAGATT
This sequence comes from Lygodium microphyllum, assembly GCF_053477565.2. NCBI lineage: Eukaryota > Viridiplantae > Streptophyta > Polypodiopsida > Schizaeales > Lygodiaceae > Lygodium > Lygodium microphyllum. The sequence goes on from NC_141156.1 coordinate 131,489,020, forward strand.
GATCAATCCATTGAATCTATAATTATTACTCTCCATTTTGAGGGGAACCCAAATAGTTTTAGCCTTTGGCTATGATCAAACTTATCACTCTACTATGATGTAAAAAGTTTATAATTTCAAAATCATATAGGGCTACAGACTCTAAAAAAAGAATATAATGAGCTAGTAGTTCAAAGGACTTGCTCTTCTCTACCAAACCCTCTTGTAGCATTGAAATCTATGCTAATCAAAAGATCTATCATGGAGCTCATGGAAGCACTAGCACAAAGAACGAATCACCCAATCATTGACTGCTATAAGGAACTTGACAATCAAATATGATTCCTTCCTTACATCTCTATTCATGCAAACCTTTGGTGTTTATTGGAAGATTATGAAAAGTTAGAAGTGCCATTGACATGCAAAGAGGAGGAACATATTTGCAAGTACTGAGATATCATAGATATCCTCACAAAGTATATGTCCAAAGCTAAATTATAGAAGCTACAATTGACTCCCTCCTTCCACACTGAGCATTTTGAGACAATCATGGAGGAAGTGTAAAAACTAAAGTAGAAAGTAAAAGATCAAAATGAGTTTAACAAGACATGGTACACTATGTGCACTTCTGCCACAAGGCTTTTAGACCAATCCATGACTCTTGCAAAGTAGAAGAGATATATGGACTTCCTCAAATGATCTTACATACAATTCTTCTAATTATCTAAGAGTACTTGCAAATGTGTGAGAGCTCAAACTATCTGAGCTAGTCCAAGAATATCCTCTACTAGAAAAACTTCTCATAGAGAAAGATCTTCATGTTGCTAGTAGAATGGACCAAGGAAACATGATACATGATGTCATTGTATATACTTTTCCTTGCCTTGATGCCACAATTTCTTGATCTCTTCTTCAATTCAATAAAAACCTAATGCTACAAATAATTGATTTCCAAGCAAAGTGATAGTGTATCATAGTTCAACTAATTCTTGCACATAATTAGTCCCTAAAACACTTGTATACATAGTTTTTTAAATTTATTCTTTAGCTCAAAATTTGCACCAATAGAGTTGAAATCCCATTAACATTTGGAATAATGTTACATCTTATGGAAGGGTAGGATAAGAGGTACAAGATCAATGCAATGATCTAGGTATACGATGGTGAGAAGCAAAAAAAAAAACCTCGATTATTTCTATAATTTGAATTTGCATCCACTACATGGTCCTCTCAAACTTCACCAAGTGAATACAAGAAAAAAACAATAGGTGATAAAGCAAGCAATAAAAACTCACCACTTGACAACAAAAACTTTTTAAATAGAAGCTTTCTTTGAAGATTCAATCTATAGAGATATCAAGCCAACAAGCTCAACTTGGAACTTGAATAAGAAGCAAAGACGTCAAAGAGCCATCAACAATGAGGTCATAATTCCTTCAAGCATGGCATACCTTGACTTCAATATACAACAGTCATCTCCTTCTTGAGGAGCCATTGCAACTTTCTCCATTAATAGGAATACAAATATTCATAAATATCATGGTTTTTCTTCCAATAACTATAAGACATTGTGATGCAAATGTCTAGGCTTTGTATACAATCTTTCTTATACATGATTCAATCACTAGAAGAAAGAGGGGGTGTTAGAGACGTAGCAAAAAATGACGGTGTCACCAAACCATCGCTTATGTGAAGCCCATTTTTTAAATTTTAATTTTTGGTGGGCATCGCTTAAGTGACATTTGAAGTATCGTATAAGCAACACAATTTTACTTCGCGAATGCAATTTCTTAAGTGATGCATAGTTGCGATGCATTAAGTGACATTTGTAGTATGGATGTCATCGATTAAGTGATGGCGTTGCTTAAGAGATGCTCTGTAAATTTTAATTTCTTCATGGGCTAGGTCAATTCCTAGCCCGAGAGAGAGAGAGAGAGAGAGAGAGAGAGAGAGAGAGAGAGAGAGAGAGAGAGAGAGAGAGAGAGAGAGAGAGAGAGAGAGAGAGAGAGAGAGAGAGAGAGAGAGCCCTTGCTTTGCCCTCTTCCCCCTCCCCCCCACACACACACTCACATACATACCCACCCACACACTCTTCCCCCTGTCTCCCCTCCACCATCCCCACACACACACACACATATACATTATGTGTGTGTGTGTGAGGTACTCCCCCCTCCCCCTCTGTAAACAAGGTCTATTCTACCATGAAAATTAACAGAAAACTAATGAACTAAACTAAGAAAGTAATAGGAAATAACATGAAATGCTTCAATCATGGCCATGCCATAGACATCTTCCATTATACCACACCACAACATAGCCATGGAAGCTAAAACCAAGATACAAGAAAACAAATCTTAGTACTCACCCCAAGTTGGTGATGAACAAGAAATCTCTAAGAAAAAAATATTGTAAGTGTCAAAAAACTCCCTACATTAGCACTTGTCTTTTTATAGTAAACCCTAGTATCATCATGGCTAAGGTATTTACATGGTTTATTTTGATAAAGGTAAGTGAACTAATGTGCCTAGTTTACTTCATTACAAACAATTTCTTCCCAAAGATGGTTTTCTCCTCAAAACTAAAGATAATAGGGTAATTAAAAATTCATTAATGAAGTAAATCATGTCGATGAAGATCTAGAAGAATGTGGAAGCACTTTCCATGAAGAAATCTCCTAATGAGCCTAAAATAATGAAATGATTGCTTGCTGTCCAAACAGGGCTGAATTTGTAAAACTGCCATAACTTTTGACTGGAGTGTCCAAATTGAGTGTTTCATGTATAAAAAATGAAGTACACAACCCAAGGCATCAACTCATGCCATCAAAACCATTTTTTGATGTCATTGAGGTAATTTAATTCTTGACAAAAAATTCACATAGCAAGTTGTCCACTATCTAATAACAACAATGAAAGTCACTGAAGTCCAATATGCTTCCAGGGTCAAATGGATAACCATCAAAATAGTCATCACAACCATAAGTTCCTTTTGCACAAAAATATATCCCATCATTGTCTCACGAGTCAAATGGAAACAGGGAAGCATCCTCACGATCCCCCAGATCAAATGGGAAGATAAGGTTATCAATTGAGAACATGTCATTTGAAAACATAGATTGGTGTATGGATTGATGAAGCTCCTTTACATGTCCCTCTTCAAGTACTACATTCACTTGGTCTTTAGCATGATGTAGGTTAGAAAGCTGATAGGCATCATGATCAACTTTGAAGGATTTGTAAGAGTGCCCATCTTGGACTTTATAATCCACTTCCTCTTCGGCCTCTTCACCTTAATCTTCATTATCCAGAAACTCTAAAACTAGCATCACTTTAGCATTCCTTTTCCTCTTGCATATATCTTTATGATTAGAAGATATTGCGTCTGCACATCTATAACATAAGCCTTGTGCATGTAATCCTGTAATATCATCACTAGTTAAGTGCTTTCTTTAAATAACATCATACTGGACACTGTGGCTATTATACTTCTCATGATAAAATGGTTTTTCATAGTCATGACCACATTCATTTCTACTAGCATAATGCTGATGTCCAATAAATGGTTGATCATCATCATAATATTGACTATGGGATGATTGATCATCATAGAAGTACTGATCAACATGTTGCCCATGTTCACTAGCATAATGCTGTTCATATCCATGATCATGATCATAAATATCTTACTGCCCATTCATATATGACTATCCATTTGAATGCATATCAAAATATTTGAAATCATTCTCAAATCCTTGTGGCCTTCCCACATGATTCTCATTCATGTGGAAGAGTGCCCAAAATGATTGCAAGGGTTTCCTTGCTTTTGGGGATGACCATAAACATAATGATTGGCATGTTGCTGCTATCCAAAAATATTATGACCATCACTTGCATGATGCAACTCAATGGAGTTCTCATCACTTTCATATGCATGTTGTTGGTCATACCAATTCTCATTGTACTCACAATACCTTGCATATTCTTCATAATCTTCATGGTAAGCATGTTGTTTGTTTACATAGTATAGCTACTCCAAATGCATAGAAAAACGGTTGCTCATGTTCTAAGAATAAGAGCTCTGGCACATCTTCATCTGAAATCTTCATCATCTTATGACCAAATTTATGTTGTTGGTTAAACTTGCCACGGAGACTCCCAACCATAGATAAACAAGTTTCACAAAGATTAGAAGCTACCTCTTCAATGCAATCCAAACAACGATATCGATCACCTACAATAGGATACATCCCAGAGCCGTCACAAATCACATCCAACAGGAAGAACTTCTGACTAACCATTCATGAGATCCTTCAATTTAGATAACCATCCTCGTTTCTCACCTTCTTTAGTTGTACATTGATCATCCCTCTTCTTATACTCAAATGGGAATGTTGAAAAAGGTCAAATCACATTTCAAGATTTGAATGGTGAAATAGCACCTATACAAGGTGAAACATGGAAACCTAAAGTTCAATTAGCAAAAGCTTCTCAAATTATGAAAGGCCCCAAAGAAATGATTACTATTTTACTTGATCAAGCTTAACAAGGTAAATCAAGATGGTCATACAGAAGAAGAACCATCCTGATTAAAAGAATATGCCGACGTATTTCCTTAATAGTTAACTGAGTTACCTCCGAAAAGAGAAGTCGATCATGAGATCAAACTTGTTCTAGCCATCGAACTGAAAGAGCAACTCAAAAAACTACCAAAATAAGGGTATATTCGGCCAAGACGTAGTTCACCATGGGGAGCCCTAATATTATTCCAAAACAAGAAATATGGAACTCTCCATCTTTGTATCGACTATCGAGGGCTAAACCAAGTAACAATGAAGAATAAGTACCCGATCTCGAGGATAGATGAGCTTCTTGATTGTTTACAAGGAGCAAGGATCTTTTCTAAGATCGATCTTTGGTCAAGATATTATCAGATCAGAATCAAGGATGAAGATATTTCTAAAACTGCCTTCAACACAAGATACACTCATTTTGAATTCATCGTGATGTCATTTGGGTTGACAAATGCCCCAGCTACCTTCAATAGATTAATACGGGAAATTTTTAGGCCTCATCTCAATGATTTTGTTCTTGTATTCTTTGATGATGTCCTAACTTATTCTAAGGAGGAAGAAGAACATGAACCACATCTTCGCATTGTCCTAGAGACGATGAGAACACACAAATTGTATGCCAAGAAGAATAATTGTGCCTTCTTCAAAAGGAAGATTGAGTACTTGGGATTCATAGTGTCTGTTGAAAGTATATCAGTAGATCCTACCAAGGTCAAAGATGTTCGAGATTGGCCAACCCCAACCACTATCAAGGAAGTGAGAAGTACTTACCGCATCTTGATTACTCATTTTGATTCATATAATCATTGATCATTGATCATAGCCAAAACATGATCAATAGATCTAGATACAAGTAAGGGATACAAGTTGCCAACCTTGGTACCTTTAGCAAAATTAAGGGTGCCACATGTAATCTTCCATGCAAAATCACCAAAGAATACATGATATCTATCATCATCAAAATGACTAGTTGAAATAAGGCTTGTAGTCAAAGCCAAGACATGACATATATCATGTAGTAGAAATGGAACACTAGTACCAAATTGCAGTCTTATGTCATCTACGCCAACAATATCACATATGTGACCATCACCCACCTAGTTGAACATGTAATAATATGATATGTATAAAACCAATGATGATATGGGGTATCATGGAAGGAAGCCCCTAAATCAAGAAATCAACATTAAGAATAAGAGGACAAAATATAAGTTAACTAAGGAACATCAAGTGAAGAAGCAATAAGTATGTAATCATCTAGGTAGTACTCCAAGGCATTTATCTCTTCCATCTTAACACTAGACTTAGAAAAAATATTGCAATCATCCAAAGACCTATCATTTTCATGCACTTATACTTTGCCTTTTTCGTGCTTATCATTTCACATCTTTCAAAGGGGAAGACATCCAAAAGACCGCCTTCAACACATGGTATGGGCATTATGAGTTTATTGTAATGTCCTTTGGTTTGATTAAAATCCCAATCACTTTCAGCAAGATGGCCCAAGATATTTTTAAACTCTACCTTGATGAGTTTTTAAAAGTCTTCTCCAATGATATCTTAACTTACTCTAAAGAATATGAAGACCATGAGACATAGCTCAAAATTTTGTTAGAGACCTTAAGAATGCACAAGGTTTATTCCGAAAAGAGTAAGTGCATGTTTTTCAAAAGGTGGTGACAATAACTTGGATTTATAGTATCCGAGAAGGGGATTGCAGTGGATCCAACTAAAGTGAAGGATGTGAGACAATGGCCACCTTTAAATTTAGTCAAGTAAGTAGAAAGCTTTTTGAGATTAGCTGAATGGTAAAGAGTGTTTATATCAATGACTATAACTTGATAACCACATCTCTTATCAATCTAGTCAAGAAGGAAGCTTCTATTTTGAGGGCTCCAATTGAGCAATCTAGCTTTGAAAAACTCAAGCAGACCCCACTAAAAACTCCTCTCTTGGAGTTTTGTGACTTAAGCCAAGAGTCTCTTCAAGAAAATTTAAAATTCATTACCAATCTATGCTAAACATGATTTGGAACCCTTAGAATTCATTTCTGCTCTTAAATTATGGAAACACTTTTTACTAAGAAGTTCATCTTAGTCATCACAGACCAAAAGAGTCTCAAATGAACCTTTACTCAACCATATCAAAATATGGGACAATGATGATGGATTTAAGATTTCTAGGAATATGATTTTGAGATCAAGTATATAGGCAAGGAGAATGTAGCTATGGATACCTTAAGCCACAAAGCATTCCTCAATGCACTCACCTCAAAAGAACCCACAAGAGCATAATCCTTTGCGACCATAGTGTCAATGCTAAGCAATCCTATCCTCATGATGCAAAGGAAGAAGCACCTAAATATGCAACATACCAATAGTTGTGAAGGGAAGTCCAAGATAAAGACTAAGATCCTAAGTTTAAGCTTAGATATCAAGATTTCTCCATTGAGGAAGGACTTGTTTACTTCAATACAAGGTTTTGCATTCCATCATGTCAAGATCTCAAGAACAAGATACTTTGGGAAGCACACCACTCCCCATTCTTAGGATACCATGGTTGTGCTAAGATGCTCAATGCTATAAGGAACAATTATCATCGGAAAAATCTAAGAAATTATATGCTTAAGTATATTGTGTCTAAGTTGCCAATGGGTGAAAGCTGAACATGTCAGGATGCATGGCAAGCTCTAGCCACTTGACATCCCTCCAATGAAATGGAAGTTCATCAGTACAAATTTTGTAGTGGGATTACCTTTAGTGCAAGTTGATACAATTCCATTATGGTCATTGTGGATATGTTGACAAATGACATTTCTCATCTTCTCCCAATCAAAACAAATTATAAGTCTTTAGACATTGCAAGGCTCTTTGAAAAGAATTTTTTTAGATGCCATGGATTACCCAAGAGGATTGTCAATGATTGCGATTTCCTTTACATTTTTGGAAGAGCGTATTTGAAGCCACTAGGGCCCAATTTTACTTCAATATAGCTTACCATCCCCAAACTAATGGCCAAATGGAGCAAGTTAATGAAGTCATTGAGGACATACTTAGAGCATATTATTGCAGAGAACCTAAGAAATGGATGCAATACTTGACTTTAGTAAAATTTTCCTACACTGCATCCTATCATCAAAGCATTGAGATGACTCCTCTCTTGGCATTGTATGGGAAAGACTGTCTTACTCTGGTTAAATTTTTGGATCCTACCATAAAGGTAGAATCCTCTAAAAAAATGCTAGAGAACATGAATGAATAGGTTAAAGCCATTAGATAAGACATTCAAGAAACCAAGGATCGATAAGAAAAGGCCTACATTGATTTAAAAAGGCAAGAATGAATCTTCAAGGAAGAAGACATGGTTTTCCTCCGTGTTCATCCAAAGAAGAGTTCCCTATCATTGGGGGAATTCAAGAAGATAAGTCCAAGTTACTGTGGGCCCTAATAAAATCCTCAAGTGTTTAGGGCCTAATACATATAAATTGCAACTCCTAGAGCACTTGAAAATCCACAATGTATTCCATGTTAGCTTGTTGAAAGTCTATGTACCAAGCCCCGAGCATGTTCTTGATGTGTAATACCAAGCCAAGGAATCTTTAAGCTTTAACCTAAAAAAGTTTTGAATGTAAAAGAGAGAGTCCTTAGGAATAAAACTCTTAGGGAATACCTTGTTCAATGCAAATATTATCTTGAAAATTATGCCACTTTAATTGACCATCAAGATACTTTATTTAAAAAATATCCCCAATTTTCTCAAGTTGAGGACATCTCAATTCCTCTAAAGGGGAGAGGATGTAATTTTCCTACGGTTAGTAATAAAAACTATCCTAAGGCTAGTAAACAAAAACTATAACCATTAAAGGTTATAAATAGTCATCAAGCCCCTGGAAAAATAAACATGTCATCATCACCTTTTCCCTCATTCTTATCATTATCCTTGGAATCCTCAACTTCATGATCATCATTGTGCACAATTTTGTCAACTCCAAATTGCAACGAGCCATTAATTCAAATGTGACATCCACATTGTCTTATAGAAGAATACTAAGGTTCCATCTTCCTTCCATTATTCCTTAGCATGCTCTCATTTTTACAAAAGAATTTACTTATGTTGAAATATATATATATATATTATATATATATATATATAGAGAGAGAGAGAGAGAATCGATAGAGAGATATAGAGGGAGAGAGACAGAGATAGAGAAAGAGAGGCTAAGAGCATGAAGAAAGGGAGGAAATCGATAATGTAGGGAAACTAGAGACTCAAGGCACCCTCCAACTTATGAACTCTCAACTCCACCAAGGTCTCTCATCACCCAAAAGTCTATCCTCAGCACCGTCAAGGCTCTCTCATCTTCTAGAGATTTATCACCACATCTAAAGAGAATGCAATATGAGTAAGCAATGGATTGAGGCTCCAAGACCACCCAAGATCCTGAGCACATTGGATGCATTGCAAACTGTAGAGGTCATGAGCAGGACATGTTACAAATTCTAGAGTCTGCAAAAGCAATGATAGCCTCAAAGCATAGAAGTAAGAGAGTTGGTCAGGGGGTTGCATGTGCGAGCAAGGTTGCTCCAAACCAAACCTAGGCTCCTTCTAAGATTATTACATCATAGGTTATAGTTAAATTAAACAATTGTACTAAGTTAAGTTAAAGTAGATAAATCTAGAATATATCCTCCAAATTTAGACACCTTATGGGTCCACGTGCATATCCATATTTTGTGACAACTTGGAAGGACGTCATATCCATATTTTGTGACAACTTGGAAGGACGTCCCTAAGGAGCATGCTTCTCAATGACTGGTAAAATCCTAATGATCGCACATTACCTCAAAAAATAGTATCATTGAATAAATGTGTAGAGAAGGATAGAAAGTATTAAGATATGCAAGAAAATATGAGATATTGATTACTAACTTTATCCTTTTTCTTCTCATATGCAAATAGATCTTATCTTTGTTGTAGATAACTGCTACGGGAAAGTTAAGCCAAGTCTAAAATTTACCATTGTTGAGGGTTAAATCTAATAAAGGTTATACTCTAGAATATCTATAAGATCAAATCTTCTTTCGAAAAATGACCTAAGTATGATAAGTTTTGCCATTATCCTAGTAAAGCACCTATAATGAGAAGAATCATCTTGATTAGATAGGAAATTGACATAGTTTATCAATTCCATCCTATTCTATTGAAGATGCTAGTCTTCTCTTTATTACTCTAAGTAATTACGATTAAGAAATTAGAACCCTAGAGAAAAGTAGGGATTTTTGTCTCTCTTTTCATCCACTTGAGGAAGTACACTTCACAACCTTACAAGGATTTGAGTCAATTTGATTCTCAAGAAGCTATGATTTAAACAATCATAACCATATAGATTCAGTAGCTTTAAACCCAATTGTTTGGATCAAAGTGGCCAAAGTGTTAAAATATTGAGGATGCATGATAATCATAATGAGACATAAGTAGTGAAAAAGAAGGAAAACTGATATTATTCAAGCATGATGCAAGTACAATTGAATGAGACTTATGGATATATTGAGTGTGGGGATGAGTGCCTTTTATTATAGGCTTACAATAGGAGGTATTGGTAGGTGAAAAAAGGTGGAAAGGGACCATGGTATTCACCAACTATGGTTTTAATAAACCATGCATACATGACCTAGTCTAAGGCTTTATTTGCAATGTGATCCTTTGCCTTACTGTTCATTACAAAGGGGCTATAAAGTGGGTGTGATTGCACATTTCTCAACACCCCTCCTCAATCACAACCAAGAAAGACACTGAGTATATAGAGGCTATCATGAGTAGAGCCTTGGTAAGTGTAGACATGGAAAAAAAAGCCATATAAAGCTAGAGGCTATCACAAGGCCTCACTAAGTGTATAGAGGCTATAGTGTGAAGGTTACATGATGAGTACAAGAGCTTATGGTAAGAACATTAGGCAAGTATACATTTAAAACCTAAAAAATTCTATTAGAAAATGAGCTACAAAAGAGGGACTGTGTAATGAAGGAGACCTAACTGTCCTAACTAAGGGGAAAGAGAGAGAGAAGGACTGTAGAAGAAGAGGGAGAGGAGAGAGAAAGGTAAGAAGAAGAGAGAGAGAGAGGGTGATGAGGAGAGAGAAAGACTAGAAGTAGAGAGAGAAAGGCAAGAAGAGGAGAGAGAAATGGCTGGTAGCCATGGAAGGACAGGGAAGAAGGTAAAGAAGGTGAAAGGAAAAATATGTATTCATCAAATGGTGCCTATGCAGTGTCCCTTACACCTTTTATATTTAGGTCAACTTGACCTAAGTATTTCCCCTCCATTACAATCCATCCCCACTCAAAATGAAGTTTTTGTCCTCAAAAACAAAGATCAAACTTATTGGTATAGCCAAGTAGTGGGCTGCAGAGTACTACTCTGTACAGCATTACAAGTAGCAAAAGATAGGGGGGAGGGGGGTTCTTGGCATAGACCCAGTAAAAGATTGCCTAATATTCAAGAGTAGTACTAGTCTATCCACAGGGTCAAGGTTAGCATGTAGCCACCTGGGTCAAAAGGGAAAGTGGTATCGCTGCCATGCATTGGATCAGCTTTCATAAGGTCAAAGTCAAGTACAGTTGGAAGCATGATCAACATGGTGGTATTCTCTAGCTCTTCCATAAGCCTCTCAGGTATCACCATGCTCTATATGACTGAAGCATATGAGGTTGAAGTCACCATTGCATGGACTGCATCAACCCCTAAGTGCTGCATATTCATGGACCTTGCATTCTTAGTGATGTCCAAGCATTTAAACTGCATGTCTGTGGACTCACGGGGCTCCCGCATGGGGTCATGATCATCCAAATTCACATGCTGCCCATGGTCTACTTTCTTGAGCTGAAGTTCTTATTGTGGACCCATACCAAAATGGTCTTCAACAAGATCTTCTCCATTCTTTGCATCATAATACTCTAATACCAAAAGTATTTTGGCAGTCTTTGGCCTGCATGTGGCTTGATGATTACAAGATATTGGCTTAGCACATCGATAGCATAAGCCCGCAACATGCAATTCCCGTATTGTATCACTAGTAAGGTGTCTAATGCGTTTAGAGTTAGATAGTGATTTACACACATGCTCATCACCATCGGTCGGCTCAGTAATAGTTCTGACATGCTGCTCATAGTCATCTTGCTGCTCATGTACAATAGATGGTTGTCCATGCTCATGACCATAATGCTCATGCTATCCATATGGATGGTCATACCAATGTGGCTGCTGCTCATAATGATATTCATGCTGTCCATACTGCATATAGTGATAATAGCCCTGTTGCGTATCAGAGGGACAATTTGGTTGAGCATATGCATTTGCTTCCACTGATGTTTGTTGCTCACGTACATAAGCATGCTGCTCATATACAACAGATGGTTGTTTATGCTCATGACCATAATCCTCATGCTGTCCATATGGATGGTCGTAGGAATGTGGCTGCTGCTCATAATATTCACACTCATCATATATATGTTGACTATAAGTAGGTGCATGCACTTGCCTTTGCACATTGAACACATGCCAATGGTCATGGTACTCATAATGTCCATGAGAATGCCCATACATGCCTTGCTAACCAAAATGTCCATGGGTGCCATGCTGCCCATGCATTATATGTGGACCAAACTGATTATTAGGGCCTTGCTGCCCATGTGCACCTGCATTGGGGCCTTGCTGCCCAAAATTTCCATGCTGCCCATGCAGTACATGCAAACCAAAATAAACATTGGGTCCTTGCTTCCCAAAACTGCCATGTGCATGCTGCCCATGTGCACGTTGCATACTATGCTGCCCAAAATTTGCATTTTGCCCTTGCATATAGCTTTCACTATGGGGAAGCTGGGGTGCCAAGGATGGTCTTCAAGGATTTGTAACAAGAGAGGGAAGGAGGGGTTCATCATATCAGGTGGAAGGCTTACCCATCCCATAAGTGCTATGGGGAATGCCATGGGTACCACCGAGACCTTGTGGGCCACGCCCCGTCTTCAAGGGAGGGCGGTTAGCCTCACGGGGAGGGACATACTCCTTGGGTCGATCCGAGGGGGGGCAATGGCAGGGTTGAGGGCACCCATGCACTCTATGAGTAAGTCCATCTTGGCTATCATCTCGGAATGACGGTGGTCCTGGCGGGTTTCCATCTCCCTGTGGCGTTGCTCCATCTCTCGATGTCGTTCAGTATGATGGGTCTCATGTTGGCATAAGGTTTGGTTGAGCATAGATAAGCGGTCTATCTCGGGGGCACCTTCTTCAAACATGTCTTCACGATCCTCTTGGGCTGAGCTAGGATCATTCATTGAAGCACGGGAGTCCCTTATTTCACGTTGAAATTCCTCCTAGGCCTTTGCTTTACCCTTGTAGTCTGCCATCCCAAGTGCAATCGACCAGACCCCCTTGTTACAGAAATGATGATAACTTGAGCTAGGGAACTCCGATTGCCAAACTTTCTATTTCAAATGAAAGCCCTTGATCCCCTCTATGAGGCTATGTAAAAATATCTCTGATAGTAAATGATCAGGGCTTTGCTGTAATCACTTTTTGTGGGCTGACTATGTAGGACTGGTGCCTGTCCCACAGTACCTCTGGGCACAAAACTGAGTGTATCTCCCAAACTGTAGGGCAGAAAGGGGAGATTTTTAGTTCTGATCGAAGGGGACGATGCCCTCTTTGAATCAAGCTATAGAGCGTGCACTCGGTCACACAAGAAGGCTTTGTTGTAATAGACTTTTGTGGGCTGACTGTGTAGGACTGCGGCCTGTCCCACAGGATCACTGCATACAAAAGTGGCTGTAACTCTCCAATGGGAGCTCCGATCGGGGAGATTTCAAGCTCTAGTCGAAGGTATCAATCCCCTCTACGCAAAGAGCATATGTATGTAATAACAGGTCTTATACAGAAAATTATGTAATAAGAAATGCGTGGCTGAACTGCGCAGTCCAGCGCCCTGTTTTTAACTTTGAGAGGCCTATTTTGAACAGTCGATACCCTGTAGGGTCTAACCAACTTATCAAACTGAATGAGAACCTTGGGAGACCTATGAGTTGGAAGTTTTCCTATAAATCATTGTATGTTGAAAGTCACTACTAATATGATCCAAACCATTGCCACCATGGCAAAATGCATTTGCCAATAAGAGCATAACCGTGTCAAACATGATCATCTCAAGACCAATCATAAGCATCCCCTGAGTACCATTGCCACTTGCATAAACATCTTCATACCAACATGAGCATATAAGTGCCACTATCAAGAGAATCAAAGTGCCAAGCCTTTTGTTACTTCAGAATCCTGAGCTACACATGCTTGCTACTGCAAAAATGTTATAGCTCAAGTAGTATGTCAAGAGGCAGAACTACTCTTGCAGAAGGGAGGATCAACCATAGCTTCTGAAGCAAGACAATGAAAGTGGAGTTAGCAAGACGTGTGATACTGCCTTTTCAGCACTCCTTGCACGCAATAATTGTACCCTTGTTTGCCTTGACATGAATTATATCTGTCCCAAATGCTTCTAGAAACTCTAAAATGAGTTTCCACCCCATGTACAACAACTATTTCTGTCCTCCAACTTGTCCGCAGGAAATCTATCATTTGCTCTTTCTGGCTTGAGCAACTTGGGTACATTGAATGTCAGTGGTAATCAACTGTCAAGAAACCTTCCTGATATATTTGCCGAGTTAGAGCTTTTGACCACCCTGGATCTGTCAAACAATGACTTGGATGCTGTGTGTCAAAAAGGTTCGAATCCTTGTGTTGAAGCTCCAGCTTCAAAGCATTGACATGAGCAGTGGACACTTGCGACTCTTCTTTCTGATGAATACACTTCTATCCAAGCATCATTGGAAGCGTTGCTATCTCCCTTTTAGAAGACAAGTCCTCAGGAGGACTTTTGAAGCTACAAGAGACACATTATGCCTCCCCCAAGTGTATCTATGGAAGCCCTTTACCAAGGGGTTATATTTACCATGTTGGATGCTAGGACTGGTTTAGAGAGCATGAGTTCTCTCCATAGGGAGTAAAGTTAGCTAGGAAATGGCATGGTATTAAGGGGACTCTAGCCATAAATCCCTTGAGTGTCAAATACTAGTCTAACCCCTATGCGAGCCTAGGATGGCTTCTCAAAAGGCCCTAGTGCTACTTAAGAGAAGAAATTGGTAGTAATGTCTACCTAAGAGAAGAAAGTGATAGTAATGTCTTTAGGTAAGTCCTATTTTGAATATATTTATTGATGTAAATAAAGCAATATTACTATTAGGGGATCCACATTATAGAACACCTAAGATACCACATGAGTTCAAAAGAAAGGGTACTATATTTAAGAAAAATTACATGATTATATTTACAAAAGGGCTATTTTAATTACAATTTGAAAAAAATCTGTAAGTTTAATAAAGTAAAAGAGGTAATTTTAAGGCCTTATAGCATGTAAAAAAAGGGTATTTCTTAATATCCTTTGAACATGTGTTATATAGATGATTTCTTATAGGTGGACTCCCCAAGATATTATTAAACTAGAATAAATAATTATTTTTGCTAAAATATTACTTTAAACTTGTCTTTGCGTCGATGCCTAAGATTACATGAAGGGACCTCATGCTAAAGGGATTAATTAAAGAAGAAGTTTTTCTATGTTACGCCAACCATATTAAATAATTAAATGATTAAGAGACTCCATTTCAAATGGGAAGTGGAACGACAAATTCCCAACAGATCCGTTCTATGGTAGGGTGGTCTCAATAGGCTGACAACCTACAAGTTTTCTACAAAACTTTGAGATGATGAATTAGAAAGAGTTAACACGCATTCTAGAAAAATATTAGTTTTAGAACTCAACATTGTGTTACTTTAAGGGACCAAAGTGAGCTTTGCCTTATGAGCAGAGGGGTTATCACATCAACTACCCCTCATTTCTCAATCTCTTTGAACCCAAGTATATAACACACATTGTTACATTAATAAATGTAACATTAGGGGGAGACAAGCGTCACCTGAAGTTGGCAGCTAGCAATCGGATCACGATCAGGGAGCCAGCAACCTTCTAGGCATGGCTGGGTGGTGAGACAAACGGAATCTCTCATGCTATTTTTTCCTGACATAGAGAGGACAATCTGGAACCTTGTAAAACTGGTATGAGAGCAGTTGGGCCACAGCCTTGCCGAAAAGATTTCGTCCTTGTCGGGTCCCGCCTTCAGCCACATAAACCCCGCTTCAACTGTAGTTTCCGTCCCGTTGAAACGTGATCGGGTCCCGTCTTAGCTGCTTCGACCACGCTTTGTCTGCAATCTTCGTCCCACTTCAAGTTACAACTGTTGTCACACTTTGTTTGCAATCTTCATCCCCGACCACGGTGGGACGATGCAAGTCGGGCGAATTCCTGCTTCAAGTTACAGCTGTGGCCACAATTTTGTTCACACGTGACCAGGCGGGGGGGTGTTTCATCACATCCTTATCCTGCGTTCCTACCTAACAGGCCTTATTCCCACGTGACCAGGCGGGAGGGTGTTTTATCACATCCTTATCCTGCGTTCCTACCTGACAGGCCTTATCCCCACATGACCTGCACACAATCAGTGCAAATTTGGGCAAAGCTACACAGTTCTTCGTGCCCCCTCTGTGATCAGGGAAGTACCTCATCTTTATACAAAAATTTCTTATATTTGCTTTCTAATTTCAGTGTTTAGATGGACGGAGAGAGAGAGAGGGGGTAACCGAAGGCTCTAGTTCCGAGGACCATCCTATGGTGGATCCCCATGAAACGGAAATACAAGAAGAACAATGGGAAGAAATTTTTACTATACGAGAATAATTTGACAATCTAACTGCTTGTGTGCAAGCACAGGGGGTTCAAATGGAGCTGATAACTCAAGCACTCACAAAAATAAAATCTCAATTAGCCTTATTACTAGTAAGGGACAAAGGTAAGGTAGAGATCTCAGATATTCCATCTTCATCGAAAGATCTAGATGTGACTATGCGAGACCCTAGAGGACCCCACCAAAAGCCGAGGGATAACCCAGTGTTAAAATATATGAAATCCCCTCAATTTCGTGGGGAGGAAAAAGATAGAAATAAAGATACTATTTTTAATTTCCTCCAAAAATGGGAAGATTTGCACAAATTAAAGAATACTCCACTACATCTTCAAGCGTTGGAGGCCAGTTTGACCTTGGGGCCAAAGGCATATAAATGGTGGAGAACTTTAAAGGAGGCAAATAAAATACCTAAAACTTGGGCTCAATTTGAATCGGTCTTTTTGAAACAATTCCTTCTTGAAAATGAAATAGAAAGAAATTGGGAAGATTGGGATTTTGTCAGACAAAAGCGAAGACCTTTGCTAACATATCTCGAGGAGTATCGTGAGATAATCCTCAATTGGAAGGAATAGATGAATTTCAAAAGACAATAGAATTTATAAGGGGACTAGATAAGGCCAGTAAAAAGGAAGTGAAAAGGAGTTCACCCAAGATGCTTGAAGAGGTAATTAAATTTGCATTAATCAATGAAGATAATACGCGTCTAAGTGCACTCACTAGTCTCACTAATACGGAGCCCAAGACTAAGGAATTTGAAGCCTCAAAATTTGTAAGCAAATTTAAAAGGAAAATGCCATTCCTTTAGGGTAAGAAATAACCCTTTGAAAAGAAACAATATGTAAGGCCGAAGTTAAGTCAAGATGACTTTGATAAGGCTAAAAAAGAAAGGCTGTGTTTCAATTGCCTATCCCCTAACCATGCTGCCTGGAATTGCCCTCAAAGGAAAAATGGGGAAGATAAAGGAAAGGATAAGGACAAGGGAAAGGGAAAAGAGAAACAAATCCATGTAGTGCAGACCCTGGAATTAAAGGGGCATGAAAAGTATAAATCTTTAGAGGTCTTGCACAAGGATGTACAACACAGGTATTGTATGTCAACTTCTATGTGGCAACCTACCTTCAAGCTACATGATTTAGTAAGAGTGCATGGATCGATAGGTGGGGAGAGGGTTAGAGTCATGATTGACGACTCTGCCACCCACAACTTCATAAGTTATGCACTTGTCAAAATGCTGAAACTTCCCCAACAAAAGAGTGACCATCAATATGTTGTTTGTATGATGCAAGGTCAGGATAATAAAATATGGGATACAATGGTATCCAATTTGGAAATTGAGATCCAAGGATATAAATATAATCTTGATTTCCAAATTATAAAAATGAAAAGAGCCAATATTGCTTTAGGAAGGGAGTGGCTATGGGGAGTAGAACCATCCTTAAAGCATAGCTATCATCATAATACACTAAAATTTGAAAGGGATTGTAAGACTTTTGTGATTCAAGGTGAACATGAAGTATCTAATAACCCTTTGATGCGTTCCCTTGAAGTTCAGAAGCTAATAAAGAAGGAAGCTTGTGAGGTATATATGTTATGGTCCCTTCCTGTACATAACACTTTTACTTTCTATAATATAAAGCAATAATTTTCTTATGTTTGTGAGTTGAATGTAAGTAATCAATTAAGTGGTTTGTTAGATGAATTTAAAGACGTGTTTCCTTCTGATTTACCAAGTGGCCTTCCACCAGATAGGGGTGATGTAAATCACCCAATTGACATAGATAGGGATACACACCCTATTTCTAAACCACCTTATAAGCTAAGTTAAACATAGCACCAAGAAGTCGAAAGACAAATTAAGGATTACCTTGATAAAGGGTTTACACAACCTAGCAATTCACCTTGGGCTTCACCAATTTTATTGGTAAAGAAAAAAGATGGTTCTATGCAACTTTGTGTTGATTATAGAGCACTTAATAAGATAAAGGTGAAGAATAAGATAACGGTGAATAATAAGTTTCCTATGCCTAGAATGGAAGATCTTTTTGATCAATTACAAGGGGCAAAAATATTCACAAAAATTGACTTAAGATTAGGCTATCACCAAGTAAGAATTAAGCCCCAGGATGTTCCTAAGATGGCATTTCATACTAGATATGGGCATTATGATTTCTTGGTGATGCCTTTTGGCCTCACTAATACACCACCTACTTTTATGAAGCTAATGAATAGTGTGTTACGGCCCTATCTAGGACACTTTGTAGTAGTCTTCTTGGATGATATCTTGATCTTTAGTAAATTAAGAGAAGAACATTTGGAACATTTACGGCTAGTATTCTAATTGTTAAGAATCTACTCCCTTTATGCGAAGAAAACTAAATGTGAATTTTTCGCACAAGAGGTTGAATATTTGGGGCATATTATCTCGAAAGAAGAAATCAAGATGGATCCAGAAAAAGTAAGGGAAATTATTGAATGGCCATCTCCAAGGAACTTGGAAGAGCTGTAGATCTTCCTAGGTTTATCTGGATTTTATCATAGATTCATTCGAGATTATGCCAAGATAGCTGTTCCAATGATGAACCAACTTAAAGGGAAAGGGAAGAGCTTCAATTGGGGAACATACCAAAATGAAAATTTTCAAAAACTTAAGGTAGCTATTGCTACAGCTCCAATACTATTAATTGTGGATCCCAATAAACCATTCATGGTTGAAGCTGATGCTAGTGATAGGACAGTAGGCGCGGTCTTATTACAAGAAGGTTGACTAGTTACTTTTGAAAGCAAGAAATTAGACCGTGCAAAATGAAATTATTCTGTTTATGAGAGGGAGCTATATGCAATAGTACATGCAATGAAGAAATGGAGGCACTATTTGTACGGTGCCAAAATTTTGATCTTGTCAGATCATGAAAGCATTAAGTGGCTTAATGACCAACCGGATCTACAAGGGCGTAAAGCTAGATGTGCCGAACTCCTCCAAGAGTTCGACTATGAGATAAGGTATAGAAAAGGAAAGTATAATATAGTGGCTGATGCACTCAGCAGAATGCCCATCATAAATGAATTGAGTTTTACTCAGTTCACTTCCGATTTGCTTGAATCCTTAAAAGGGAAATGCCAGGTTGATCCAGCATATTCCAACATATGGAAAGCAATAGAAAATGGGGATCCAAATGAAAGGGCCTCCACTGAGGAAGAAATATCTAAGGATGTTCAATAAGGAAATGGGGCATCAGGAGTTGCTCAAATGGGATTCGTGGAAGAATTTTACCATTATTAATGGTTATTTACTCCATAAGGGTAGGGTATGTTGTCGAAGGGTTTTCGAAAGCAAAGTCCCGACCACAGAGGACCTTGACAAATTTCAAGATAGAAGATCAGTTCTAAAACAAGAGATATCGGTGATAATAGATGGATCAATGGATCATCCTGTGTTAGATCTTTTCTATTAAAAAGCCGTACACAGTTGAGAAGTACAAGGTTTCAAAAATAAATTCTTGCCAACAATATGAAATCCAAGTTCAAGGAGAAACTGAATCAGTTCCACATTGTTGATCCTTTGTTTTGAAAATCACAGCAGCAGAGATTAAGATTTCTGAAGGCTGGCTTATTGAAAAGTGCAGTTGTCAATACCATAAGTATATAGAACCAGTTACAAGTCTGGTCTAAAATTCCAGTTTACAAAGTCATCATCAATTTTGTGTAAAGCTCCTTATTCATTGAAAGAAACAAAGCAAACATTATTCTCTGTCTCCTCTTTGACCACTTCTTCAGGTGCATCTCAGACTCCTACGTTTTTCTTCAGCTTCTTTTGTCTTCATCTGGCATATCTGACATTTTGTAAGAATATGTCATCTCCTTTACTATGCATTCATCCATTATAAGTACCTTCCAATCAGACATATCTGCTCCTCGCATTGATTACAACATCTCATGAAGAAGGTGTTCACAAATAACCTGCAAGAAGGACTTAGGTCCAGAGGATCTGAACTAAAACTGGTTTCATCATCAAAGCGAATTGTAGTACTCTGTTCTAGTCAGTCTGATGCTGTAACAAGTGTAACACCAGCTGATATTGACACAGAGGATGGAGAGAGAATGTTAATGACTCCTCAATGATGGACACATTGAAACATTCAAAAAAATAAAATAAAATGTGTGATGGCGGCAGATCTCCAAGTCTGTTGCAAAGACAGCCTCCGCCGCAGAGATGTGATAGTGTTCATCCACTGGCACAATGCTTGATGAGGCTGCTAGCGCCCACATCACTGCTGCCCTGTTAGAAGTTGCATGAATCTCAATTCGCTTAGCTCTATGGGCAAATTTGAGTGTATTGTGGGTTTCTTCAAAATAATTTGATGCTGGAGTGATCAGCCTAAAGCTCTGGCCAATTCAGTTTCTGGGTCCATGTCAAAAGGGCAAATACGCCATGAGGTACAAGATACACATGACATTGGGCGAGGTTGCTTGGAGATCAATCAGGCCTATTCCATCCGTCGAACGAAATCGTTTATGCTCTCGGGGCACTACCAGAGGGATCAATAATAAACACAAAGGCCTGTGAGAGGGTGCTTTTAAGTGGAGACGGGCTGAATCGAAGCGGCGGACTGAGGCGAAGCTGTCAGGATGGAGTGACTTCCATAGCGATAGCTAACAAAGTTCCTACAGACTGAGGTTCCTCCCAGAAAACCTGCTGTAGCATTTTTTTACAACTAGATAGACAGGCTTCCCCCCCGTCAAGGCTATCCGTCCTTACACCATCTTTCACTGCCACTTTTTTTATGACGGAGAAAGCTTACATTAGCCAGGATTGCAGAAATTCCTTGCGCCTCAGAGAAAGCTCCCCCTTGAAAAAGCCTTCAACACGCCATTTCCATCCAACAAAGCGGCTCCTAAATTGGCTTTTTTCCCCCTTAAATTTGAAAATCCATAGTTACATTTTGCATCTTCACTTTACTAGCCCTGCAAATAACTGTTCTTGAATCACCCACATTGGCAACAAGGAGACGGTCACCCATCAAAACAGCAGTTGATGCCGTTGAGCCAGCTTCTCTGTGCTGACTATTTTCAGCTTTCAAATACTCTGAGTCTGTTTGTTGATATGTTTCAACTATTGCACTTCTTGTATCAGGAATAAACTTAGGATGTTTAATCAGATTTTCGAAAAGGTTCTTTTGCACATAATCTGCAGCACGAGAACCTCCATGGCCATCAAATACACCAAACAAGCCAACAATGTGCCCATCAACTTGAGCAAATCGGGCCTCCTAGAAATCCGCCATAAAGGCTCTTTTCCATGAATTTGCAACACCTCAAGTGCATTCTTGCACTTGAATCCGTCACTCTTGGCTAGCCAGTTTACACACCAGCATTTCTCTCGACCAAGTCGGCGAGCAAGTTCTTCTGCAACCACTTGCCCCTCTTCATCTTCTCAAAGAAGTCTTGGGATTCCCACAGATACTCATACTTATCACCCTGATTCTCGATTGAGCATAATGAGAAACTCCTGTGAACTGTTGATCAAAACCTCCTCGTCTAGGTTGACTGACCACTTGGCAAGGCATGCCAATTAGAGCATTATTGATAAGTTCCTCTAGCTCCAAACCCTCTTCCACGCAGAACAAAAGTATAAACACAACAACTAAATATGTACAAAATATCAAATCCCACACACACAACTTTTGGGTGGATTTCACACCTCGAATGCGCAGCAATACGACAATGTGTCGCGAAAGATGAAAAAATAAGGCACCAAATACTCTTTGAGTGTCATGATACCCCTAATGCGGGACATCCAGGAGTTAATAAGACTTATAGTCTTATTAAAAGGTAGTTTTATTGGCCTAGAATGAATAAGGACGTCCTTGACTATGTTGTCAATTTATGTAATAAATGGTTAGTTAATAAAGTTGAAAGATTGAAAATGGGAGGACTTCTCCACCCATTAGAGATTCCTTCGGGAAAATGGGAGAGTATCTCCATGGACTTTATCGTCGCATTACCCAAGACACAGAGGGGGCACGACTCTGTGTGGGTGATAGTGGATAGGTTAACCAAAATGGCTAGGTTTATTCCAACTTCAACTAATGTTAAAACACCAGAATTGGCTAAATTGTTCATAGAGAACATATACCGATTGTATGGCCTTCCGAAAAATATAGTTTTTGATCAGGATAGAAAATTTGATAGTCAATTTTGGCTTGTTGTATTTACGAAATTGGATACTAAACTTAGCATGAGTACGGCGGAGCACCCACAAACTGATGGGCAAACTGAAAGGGTTAACCAAATCCTTGAAGATATGCTAAGAGCATATGTAAGTAAAAGGCAAACTAATTGGAAAGAGTATTTACCGATAGCAGAGTTTGCATATAATAGTGCCAAACACTCTTCCACTGGATATAGTCCATTTATGCTAATGTATGGGTTTCAGCTCAGAGCTCCTCATGCAGTAGGATTGCATTAGGAAAATGTTCGGGTAGCCAAGGACTTTTTGGAGGATATGAATAATATGTTAAAATTTGCTCAAGAAAATATTAAGAAAGCTCAAAATCGAGTGAGAGCTTATGTAGATCCTCATCGAAGAGACATCTCCTTTAAGGAAGGAGAATTGGTTTATCTTAAGGTGCCTGAACAAACTAAAACTATGAAAACAGGACGATGTCCAAATCTTTCACCCTGGTATTGTGGTCCTTTCACAATACTTAAGAGGGTAGGGAAACAGGCTTACAAGCTCCAACTACCTACTGGTAGTAAAACACATCCAGTTTTTCATGTAAGTAAGCTAAGAAAGAAGCTGGGTGATATGGATAATCTAATCTTAAATGAAAACATTGAGGAGCAATTAGATGACCAATCTAATCCACATGAACCAGAAAGAATTTTAAATGTTAGTAACAAACAAACAATGAATACTATTTATCAAGAATATCTGGTCAAATGGAAAGATTGTTCAAAAGAAAGTTCAACATGGGAGCGAGTAAGTACTTTAAGGAAAAGGTTTCCCAATTTACAGTTGGACCTTCCAAGTATCGTTTTCAAGGATGAAACCGATTCTTTAAGGGGGAGGAAATGTTACATTAATAAATGTAACATTAGGGGGAGACAAGCACGAGGGATGACCGTTCGGAGGCCTTGGGCACCCGAACGGGGTCAAGGGGAGCCTAGAAAGGAAGTGAGTTTAAAGATAGTATGACTCACCTGAAGTTGATGGATGGCAGTCGAATCATGATCAGGGAGCCAGCAACCTTCTAGGCATGGGTGGGTGGTGAGACGAATGAAATCTCTCATGCTATTTTTTCCTGACGTAGAGTCCAGAACCTCGTAAAACACATCCACTTCAATTCAGGATGAATGGTGCAAGTGAGCACCCATAACCGACATTAGGTGAATTGTTAGGTGACCTTAGTACTTTTTTGAAAACCTCGTTGAGAACCTTTAGTTCAAGTTGAATGTCGTGGAAATCAAGCAAACCTTTCCCTACAAGGTATACTCCATAATTCTTAGGTAGCAAAGTCCGCAACATTCCAAGGGAGTTCTGAAGGGCATTGTCTTGAATGATCTCTTGATAGACTACTGAATTATGTCCACAAGGGGACATTTGACAAGCACGTTACAATATTAATCTATCTACTTTACTTTGCATTCTAGGAAACATTTTGCTTTCTTTTGTATGCCATAAAATGACGTGTTTCCTCGTGCCATGTAATATCTATCTTGTTGATCAAGAAATTGTATTTCCATTTTCATGTCGCAAAATAAATTAAAAGTCTTGTGGTATATGTCATAATTAGTCCCAATGTTCTCATCACTCCATCAAACTATGCAAATGCTCCTCTATTTTTCCAAATCCATTTTGATATGTGGCTTACAAGTTTTACCATTTTTAAATATACTCCTTATATTTTGTACTCCCTATATTGCTAATGGAGATATTCTCTTTTCTTTTCAAAGGAATCTAGCATAAATCTACGTCGATTAAGTCTTTCAAAAGCAAGCATCATCTAGCAATGAAAGCAATCCTCAAAATTCATTCTGTTTCACACATTTTAGCAATTATAGTAAATTTTGTATATCCTGAGACATCACTTTCCCACCATCCCTTACACTCGCACCCACAACCTAAAATAAAGCAGAACAGACATTACACAGCAATCCATCACGAAAGGAGATGCTTGCTCACAATCTCGCCTTATTAGATTGACGATTAAACAAGGAACAACAAAGGGCCTTACTTTGGTTAAGCTGGTACCAGCAGCATCAAAGGCCCCATAGGCTCCTTTCCCACTTGTTATTTCCTTCACTAATTGAACCACATCTGATGCAGCAAGAAAGCCCACACGTTCCCATGAGTTCATGCATATGTATACACACTATAATTGAATATTATTCTCTGCATCTTTCATGAAAAGAGACCAAACCCCCAATACATTCATACACAAATGCCCATGACACAAGAAACTTTAGACACTAAACTAGATGGTAAATAGCCTTATAACTAGTAAATACACATTTTTTAAGTTAGTAACTAGGGTTTTTAAAATTGGAACTAGGCTTTTAATTTTACTAGATAGATGTGAAGCTATAACTAGTAAAATAAGTGTCTATATGATAAAGCAAGGCAAATTTCTATATATCACCTAATATGTCCATGTTTATTGGATAAAATTATGAAGCTATGGATCATAGGATAATGTGCATGCATAGTAAATCAAAACAAATTTGTATAGAATATCTAGCATAGTCATGCTTATATAGTCATGTTAAGTAATATACATCACAATTGATAGGCCTAACCATCAGCCATGTAGTCAATCTCAAATAAGACAATGTTGATACACACTTGTAATGGATATGTTTGTATGCATCCAAAATGTACATGTGCTATAAGATACATTTGTGCATTTTGATAACTTTTAATTCTTACTCACATAGCACAAATAGTTTACACATCCACAAATAAAATATCACTTTTAACAATATAAATACTTCCTTGTCACATTAAAACAAAGAAAAATCTCATTCAATTCAACTCAATGCCATGGATCTAAATCTTGAAATTCCCCTCAAATCCCCTCGGAAGTGTGGGATATGCCTAGCATCCATACAAGCATAAATAGTTATCAAAAGTTATTTGAGCCCCTTACAAACAAGGAGTATATCCATCCATTAGCAAAATAGAAACAGTTCAAATTGTAATAGCCTTTTCTTAAATGAAAGACATACAACCTCTTGAGTATGCAGAAACTTGAAGAGGGGAGCTCTCAATAGATAGTCATGGCACATGGTCTATTAACTAGGGTAGTTGTATTAAGTTCATTAAAAAAGCAACATTTCCTACCAACATGTGGCATATACTCCCACTTTCATGCATGCATGTAGAATATTCAGGGGATGAACAAGGAGTAAGAGATGATGGAACACATACCACTAGCATAAAGCAATAGAAGCAAGACAATGGGATGGAGATGGATTATGCTAACATTGTCGTTGCTAGTATGAACATGGAAGAGCTAGAGAAGAAAACGTGGGGTGACCAAAAATGTTTCAATGAGAATTAAAAGAGAGTCACAATAGAATTATTTTTACCATCCCTACAAAAGTGAGCAATGAAGAAGTGGAATTGGAAGGTAGATTTAGTTTAGTGCTAGGGCCATTAGGATAAAAGGAACTATCTATCCAAAGATCAATATTAGTATTTCTCTCTAAATGATTTTGTGAATCAATTATTGCATTTAGGCTACACTTGCTATAAGGGCTTTGCAATAGCATACTCTTCATCTACACAAATATGCAAATCCACTTTTCTCTTACGATTACTTATGTTCCTAATCGTTTCCATTAGGAAATGCTAGGCAGGAGAGAAAATGGAGTAGATTAAGTTTTCACAATATAATATTTGTCAAGAATCGTGTGGTGTGGGGACTCGCTTGAGCTGTTGCGTCAAACACACACTATATACACAAGAGGAAGCTCACTCAAGAACACAAGAAGAGAGATGGAGGCCAAAACATTTTCTTACTGATTTCTTCTTTTTCTTCCACACTATACAATGTACACAAAGTATAGATAAGATACAACATAAAGGAAAGTAGTCTACTAAGTCAAACATTGCATAACAACATACAACACTAATCGATTGTCGTTGAATCTTTGTCAGCTGAGGTAGGTATAACAAACTAAATATAATAAGTGATAAGTCAGTGGCATGTGAGTATCATAATGGCCACCAACGTACTAATGTAGACATGTGGACCCATCTAGCTAGGTGGTCCATCATCAATGTCCTCACATGTTGAGTTTGCCATCTCAACACTCCCCCTCAAGCTCAACTCTATCTTTGTAACTACAAGTAAGCTTAGGAACTTTTGAGGCTTCTCTTCACCCAATGCCTCTATGAAAATGTCATCTATTTGATCCTATGTGCTAACATATACTAAGTCAATCTCTCCTACAAGTACATTTTCTCTCACAAAGTGGTAGTGCACCTCAATGTGTTTTGTCCTAGCATGGAACACTGGATTCCTAACTAGTTGTATGCTACTCATGTTGTCACAATGAATGACAATTGAACCATCTCCCTATACATCCAAATCACTTAATAACTTTTGCAGCCATATCACCTTACATGTTGCCATATTAGGACCTCTATAATCAGCCTCTATACTCAATAAAGCAACTGTAGATTGCTTTTTGTTGCTCCATGTAACAGTTGCACTACCAAGCGAAAATATGAATCCACTAGTAGATCTTCTGTCTGACATGCTACCATCCCAATCTGCATCTATGTATCCAAAGACATTTGCATCTTTATGTGCCTCATAAAAAGGTCCATAATGTAAAGTGGACTTCACATACCTCAATATACGTCTACTACATCCAAATGAGGCTTTCTAGGCATCTGCATAAATTGACTGACAAGGCCAATAGCATAGCTCAAGTTTGGCCTTGTGATAGTAATGTAAATCCAACTCGTTACTATCTTCCTGAACATAGTAGGGTCTTCTATCTCATCCCCAATGTCAGCACCCAAATTTACATTTTGCTCCAATGGTATTGAAAGAGGCTTACATACTGTCATATCATACTTGGATAACATATCCAAGCCATACTGCCTTTGGGATAGCCATATATCATCATCACATCTCTAAGCACCTCAATACCAAGAAAGTATCTCAGTTCACCCAAATCCTTCATCTCAAACTTCTTCTTCAAGAAGTCCTTAACTTCAGCAATCCCATTGTCACTATCACATGTAAAATATAATCAAGTCATCCACATAGATGACTATGGTGACCAAATCTTCATCTCCCCTTCTCACATAAAGTGAGTGATCAATATCAGAAATACAAAATCCAATATTGACAAGATACTATTGGATCTTGTTAGACCATGCTCCACGTGCTTGCTTTAGCCCATAGAGCACCTTCTTTAACTTGCACACATATGTGGGATGCTCTAAATCCTCATAACCTACAGGCTACTCCATATACACTTCTTCTTGCAATTTACTATGCAAGAAGGCATTCTTAACATCCATTTGCTGCAAACTCCAACCTACTACCAAGGAAATCACACATTTAATAGTTGTTATCCCAGCAAATAACTTTACTGAATGCACTGAATGCCATATGTTTGAGCATAGCCTTTTGCAACTAGCCTAGCCTTATACTTGCTAACTGAACCATCTGCATTATGCTTGACTTTGTAAACCCACTTATAGCCAATAACTTTCTTACCCTTCGGCAAGGGTACCAAATCCCAAGTCTTATTGGCTTCTAATGCAGCCATCTCCTCATCCATTGTTGCATCCCAATGAGCATAACCAAAATCATTCTCAAAAGAAGTGGGCTCAACATCCTCAACTACCTTCACCGTATATGCATAATGGTGAGTTGCATAACCTTCAAAATCAAATCTTTTAACAAGGTATCTGACCCTGTTAGACCTATGTACCACTGAATCACTCAGTGGAGCCTTTACATTACTATGTGCTCTCTGTACACTTGGTGTCCTCACTGAAGGAATACCAAGCTCATCATCCAAAATTTGTGAACCACTAGAATCTCCATCAAGTCCCAAATTACTAGTAGATGCATCGTTACCATCCAACACTTTCTTCTTTCATTTTTCTTTGCCTGCAACACTTATAGATCCACATGAAGATGTGGGGCTATGCCTTAGTCTCCTAGGCCAAGGGATCACTGTAGGTGTGGTATCACATGATGTTTCTGGTCCACTAAGACTCTGTAATTCTTGCTTTTCTTTCTACACATATCTATTATGATCATTATCATCTAATACATCACTAGCATATGCATACCAACTACTCATCTCATAAAAAATAACATCTCTACTCACTCTGAACTCACATGTGACAAGCTTATAACATTGATACCCTTTGTGCTCTAAAGAGTATCCAATAAAAATACCAACTGCTCATCTCATAAAAAATAACATCTCTACTCACTCTGAACTCACATGTGACAAGGTTATAACATTGATACCCTTTCTGCTCTAAAGAGTATCCAATAAAAATATATTTTTCAACCTTTGGATCAAGCTTCTTGCGTAGCTCATCAAGTACATGAACATATGCAACACAGCCAAATACCTCGTATGATACATTGGGCTTCTTGCCTATAAAGCATTCTACAATGTGAGGTGTCAGCTAGTCTGAATCCAAATCGCACCTTTTAATAGTCTATCAGTAGGTTTTCCAAAATGACACCACTCGGCACTCCCTTGGAGTATCATGAGGTTTTTCACTTAGGCCCTACTGAGTCTACATTGAAACGGAAGAGTTTCAGTCAAACCCACTAGGATCGACCTAAATTTTCAAGTTCTTAAAATTAGATTGGTCTTCTAATAGCCAGCTAGCATCGGTAATTTTGAGTTTCCACTTCTTACAAGATTACTTGAACTAAAGCGAACTTCCCATTGCACTTGGTTCAAAGAGAATGGGAGATTGAGGGGAGTGTGGTATGTCAACCCTCCTGCCCATAAGGAAAAATCCCATTCCGGCCCCCCTAAAACAATGCAAGTCATTTCTACCTAATGACTAGTTGGTCAATTTATCATCTTCCTATTTTTATCGCCGATTTAGAAAAGCTTCCAGCTAACGAGGACTACCCTACCATTGAACCCATTAGGGGTCATTGCCCATCCGCTTCTTTTGATGACGATATCATATTTAGTTTTTTAATTACTTATGACACATTTATTGAAACATATACAACGAGCTTCCTTAATTAGTATGTTAAATCATAGGTTCCTTCACGTGATTTATTTCACGGACATGCATACAATTCAAATAACCCTTGAATTTTTAAAAAACTCCTTTATTGTATTGGAAGTTTATTACATTTTTCATCTTTTCGATCTTGTGGAAGATATACAGAATTCCTCTAGGATATTCTGTCCACCAAGATTCCTCCCTTGTAAAACTAGTATTAGGGTTCCGAGGATCCCATCCTGGGTCATGAAGGGGCTTGTCAAATTCTAGGAGTAATGCAAAATTTACGGCCAGAGTTCCCCCTTGGCATACACATTTCTTACTGCTTAAGACTATCCATATGGACAAACCTTTCCACTATGGAGCCGGTCTAAGCCTCTCAAAGCGATAATTATGACCCCCTTAGAGCAAGGACTCATAGCTAGCTTCGGGATAGCCTAGCAAAATCTTTCCTTTTATCCTATTTGTTAATGTTTTTAATCATAGATCTAGATTCTAGCAAATACAAAAAATCCTTTCAAACAATGATAATCACACCATCATATAGTTCACAACTTCACATAGCTGTAATATTTCCGCTACGAAATATTAACGACTCTAGACCTCGAATAAAAGCGGTTTGAAGTAATCTCCCGCAACAAAAAAACCTTGGGCTAAGTGCTCCCTCTGCGTGCATCAATAAACACCATCCCCGTGTCGTGTATAGGAAGCCGTGGCTCAAAACCCGTAGATCACCATGGGAACACCCCTCCAAGGGAAAAAGGAATAAAGGATTATTTGCAAAAAAATTTATTAAACCCCATCCCCTTCAGTCGTTGCATGGTGGGGAGAGGGAGTATGGTGGAGCTTGAATGGTGGAGGGGCATGGGGAGGGGGAAACATGCACCCTGCCACTTGTGTGGCCACCCACCCCTTAGAGCTATATGAACCCCCCTCCCAAGCTTGAGGGGAGGAGGAGGAAGGATTGATCGTGTTGCCCGTTGCCCACCGCCTGTCTGCCAACCGCTACCATGTTGCCACGCCACCACGCTGCCACACCGCCACGTTGCCACTGCTGCCATCATCGCCTTCACCATCATCATCATCATCATCATCATCATTATCATCATCGTCATCACCTCCCTCATCGTCATCTTCACAATCATTTCCCCATCCACGTCATCTCCCTGTTTCCAGAAGCTTGGAAGCTTCTATTGAAGCTTCCATAGGCCTTGTTCACCCGTGCCTTCCCAGCTTTCTTAAAACCGTGTCTTGCAAGGCCTAATTCCTATGTAGAGAAGAAATCTCGGGCAGTAGGGAGTTTTGGAAATCGGATAAAAGGGCAAGAAGAGTTTGCGGAGTCGAAGTCTACTACGTCAATGGCTCCTAAGCAAAAGTTGAGAGGAGCACACGTGGGAGTTCCCACCCCGAGTACGAGAGTGGACAACGCCCTGATTCTTAATGCCTAGGTTCCAATAATATTCCCACATGAAAAGGATGCATGAAGCATGTTTTAATTCTCATAGGGAAGTTTAAATGCATTGGGAAATTTATATACTCATTCGATCTACAAACTTTAGTTGCATGTCGTGCATTTGCAATTGCTTGCACTTCCGTGGTCAAGGGTAGTTGCAATTCTGAATGCATGATGCATAAGTAAAAAGACGGAATTGTGCAAAGGCATCCCTGTTGCATCACGCAAAGGACAGGTCATATAACACATAATACACTTATGTAATAATTCCCTAGTTGTGACTCATGTATAAAATAATCGTAGACACCCATTAAATGATGTCCGAATAGTTGCAATGCATGGAAAGGATTTATGTACTTTGCAAATTGCATGCGATGATAATTACATTCTAGGTTGGGTTAAGTGCTAAAGGAAGGATTATATCAATGATGGACTCATGGCATTCGCTCATGCATGGAGTTCTTTTATCAGAGTTTGAATTTGGTAAAGGATGCATCTTCATTAAAAGCTTGAATACGATGCATAAAACATAGGGTTTTAAAGAAAAGCTCTGAATGTCAACCAACGTCGCATAAGGCAAGGAAAAGAAAGTTCACTATAGGTCCTATAGTGCATAAAGGAAAAAGGTCTATGGTCTTGAAATTGCATATACGCATGGAATGATATAACTCATAAATCTTGCAGTTACTTACATATTTTAGGGGAAGTACTTGCAAGTTTAGAATAAAGTGTTTGCATCTTTAGAAGGGAAGATCATCTGTAATCGTGGGTTGGAGCCCCGAGAGAAACACCAAGGAAAAGGCAATTCTCTTGCAAGAAAATATATCTTGTAACATCAACAAGCTTGTTTATCATGTTTCATATGATCACAATGAAGAAAAGAACACCAGGCACAACAAATCTTCATACAGCATCATGTAGATCTCCCACGGATTTGATAGAATCAACCATATTCTTCAATATCTTCACAAAATCCATCAATAGAACAAAGAAAGCAAAGGAATACACCATCTTTGAATGGAAATACATCACATAGTATTCATCTTCAATATCTTCATAGTCTTCTCTCTCAATCTCTCATATACAATCACTCTCGTTGAGTAGAATTGGCTATCTCTGACTCTCTCTCTCTCTATCAATAATACATCATATCCTCACTACAATCTCTCAAAATCACTCTCAATAATCCCTCTTAGGTCGTGGATACCCCTCCCAAGAGGTATGCCTGATATGAAGAGTCACCAGAACCACTACAGTGTCCTTTCATAGCTCACTACTGTCACTTCACTCTAGTCTTCACTTGAGTCTTCAGCAGCTACTTCTTTCAACTCCTTTGCACTTCTTTCAGCTACTTCTTTCAGCGACCTAGGAAAAAGGAAATACAAGTGCATTGAAAAGCTCAACTTTGATCATCAATATCTCTTCAAAAAGAATCCATCCACCACGACCCCAACTTATAACCTGTTTCTGATATAAAAATACAAAGAAAGGAAAACCCTTTATACATTAACACTTCTGATCAAACTAAAAATCACAACAAATTTGTAAAGGATATAAGAGTTTTCTTCTTCTTCATCAGCATCAACTTCAATTCTGCATCCACGACCCCATCACCACAATTCTCCAAAATGTAGCTCGTATACGAAATCCAATAGGAAACCACCACGCTAGTTTGACATAAATGAACTCACAACACAAACACTAATACACAACACAACCATTTGAATGACTCCTCCAAAAAGAGAGATTTTCATTAGAAAGCTTCCACCATACATTGGAAAGGTATCAATGAAGATGATCCCTCTTAAAAGATTGATGTTGTCGGAAACAATCCATAGACAAGGATTCATCTACAAAGCTTTTGGGAGGATTTTGAAAAAACTGGAGACATCATATCCGTTCCAACAGGACCAAGTATCTACTAGGCAAACAAAGAGCATGAAAATACAATATATCCAGCTGCTGGGAATCAATGCTCACATTGACATTCATTCACAACTTGGGAATAGGCTTGGAATCATTATGAGAGTGCCTATGCATATACGCCAGGTACCAAGCAAAGTGAGCAGTTAATCTCACTGAGGGATGTGCAGACTGTGAATACTGCTGAGCAAAATGAACATAGTTCTGATAAGCTTGACCTGAAGCAGTCCATCCTCTTGGAATTAGTGGCCAATTGATCTGAGGTCCTGTAAGGCAATCATCCAAACTCCATCCCCTTCTTCTAGAAATCTGATTATCAAACCCGTCACAGTCACTAACCAACTGAGGTGGTTGAGATATAGAAGTGTTATGAGAGGGTAATGGAATAAGGAAGAGTGGATGAAGTGAGGGATAGGAAAAATCATAAAAGGAAGAAAAGGTTAAAGAAGGAGTGGCAGAAATTTGGAGGGAATCACTAAGGAAGGGTGTTAACTGATAAATAGGAAATGTGGAGGGTACATTAATGGATGGAGAAGGACAGGGCAGAGAAGGGGAAAATACCCTATCCTCAATAAAGGAACAGTATGTAAAAATGGGAATTTGAGGGAAAGATGAAGGTTGGAAAAGAAGGGGTAAAATAGTTGTGGAATTAGATTGACAAAGGGAAAGATATATAGCATAGCGGTGAGCCATTTGTTGGTAATAGAGGAGGGTAGGAACAGAAGGTCCTACGAGAGATCGTCTATGATAGGAATAAAAGAAGGTAGCATCAAATGGATTATGTTTTGAAAGATAGGCTAAGAGATCCATCCTCAGTTGATTAGTACTCTAGGCAGAGGTAGGAGCTGTGTTTTGTCTTTGATTGAGAACCACCGAATCAATCATGGGATGCCACGAATTATCATGACAATCAGCCACTTTGGAGGAATAACTCTAGAACATGTCAGCTATGCGCAACTCCAAATGATTGACATACAAAACAGCCTGTAAGACCACATCCCCCACATACCATGCCATATCCACCTCATCTGGAATTAACAAGTCTCCTCGTAGATACATGTATGACATCAACATGGTATCTGGTGTGACAGAATCTTCAAACACCATCCTTACTACCTCTGTCAACAACTCAGCAGACCAAGCCCCACTCCATCCATCCTCTGGAAGAGGTAAATCCATCATGGAAAGCTTCATATAGAAGACCAACTTCTGTAAGTGGTAGTGGACAAAGAAAGAATGGTCTGGTAGAACATATTCTTGAAAGTGCTCAAATGTAGACCATAACAAGTCCATTCGGGACTGCAATCTTTCCACTTTATCTTGGAATAGAGGGCACAAAGTAGCCTATCTCTGAAGAGTAGCCAAGTCCTGCTGTGAAAGAGAAGGAATCAATGGAATATTAGGGCTTGGAGGAACAGAGCGGGACTTTGCTGGTTGATCTTGTACTTGCTTGATTTGGGAGGCTTGGGATGCCACTGTGGCATTAGTAATCTGTAAAGCTGAAAGTTTGTCATCTAAGAGAGCTTGGAACTCCTTCGCTTCTCTGGACATCCTCTCCTTCTCTTCTGAAAGGCTAGTAACCTGGGATTGAGCCTCTAGTAACTGGATCTTCAAAGAAGAAATCTCAACGCTGTGGGTGGCAAACTGTTGGGTTTGTTGTTCCATTTGCTTAAACAAATCTGCTAGGGTATCCTTAGCAAAAGCTAACTCAGATGTTGCCTTATGCAACTGGTCCTTAGACTGCATGAGCTCTTCATAAAAAGACGCATACATCTGTTGAACACAGGCTACACTGACAACTCAATGGAGCTCTAAATATCTTTACAGAGAAAAGGAATTGCATCTCCTGAAACTAGACTATTCAGGGAGGGAATTGAGATGTCCAATGATCCTTCTCGATGTGGTCTGAACAGGTTATTACAAGTGAGATACTCAGGGAGGTCACTGCCAGAGGTAGCATGAATGGGCACTGAAGGAAGTACTGAAGGAGCTTTATCCACTATCCGCTTCAAGCGTTTGCGCTGGATGACCAGGGGAGGCGGAGAATCATCATCCTCTATGTCAATAGGTTCTGACTCATCTGAAGGTGGAGAAGGAGGTACTTGATCTGATGAAGGAGATAGAGGCACAGTCTTCGGTAAACCTGAATAGGTCAAGAAGGCAGACAAATATGATCCATATGTGACATTGGGAACATTACCCCTGGTGACTTTGACAAAATGCTGATCCATTTTAGTGAGGATGTAAGTGCTCCAATCAATAGCAACTCCTTTTAACACCATCCTGGAAGCTGTGAAAAGCTCTTTGGACAAGTACTGGGATGGCGTTTTGGTAGGCATGAACCTGTCCTGGAGAAACTGACAGATCGTCTTCCATACGGGATCAGTGATCATAGAAAAGGAAACTCCTGAAGAGTTGATCACCTTCTTAACATCCAGCATTTCCCTTGTCTGCTTTTGCAACAGCTTCAGAATCTCTTCATTAGAGAAAAGCTGACGAGTGGTCACAAAAGGTTCACCTTTGGAGGGAAGAGACAGAGCCTTCCCTAAGCCTCGAGGTGTCAAAGTCATAGAAATGCCCTGGACTAGTCATGTCTTCTTGCTGTAAGAGGCCAGAAACTCATCACATAATGACGGATCCGCTGGAAGCAATGGAAAAGAAGTAGCCACAAAAGCAGCAAGGCCCGCCTTCATGAGAGGCTCAAAAGTAAGTAGGGAAGAGTAATCCCTACTAACTAATGGGACATACTGGATAGGAGGAGGAGCATGAGAAGGCGCCATTCAGATGGTTACACACACACCACAAACACAGACAATCAAGGAGAATGCCTGCAAAGCAATAGACAAAAATCCAAGGATAAGAGAACAATCAACACAATAAAATGGGACTCGACCAATTAACCCCAAGCAAACCACATCCTAGAAAAAATTCGACATGACCTTGAGACATATGCGACCGAAAGCTTCATGCGATGCATTAGACAAACACCCTGAACCCCGTATCAGGCAAGAAAAGAAAAAAACTGCATACCGTACCCGTAACCGTAACAAAGACAATAAATCAAAACAATACTACATCCGACACATATCAAGACTACATCGTTGATAAACCAGTGTTTGACCATGGAAATAACTCGAATGACTGCGCATACCCATCCCACAAAATGGTTCATTAAAAATGGGAATTAAGTGCAGTGAGGGGGAATTAATTTAATGAAGGGTTGATTTTAATAAATTATTAAGAATGGGTGAATTTTTATTAAGTGATAAATCTTAGCAAGAAAACGGCGGTTCCTTCTTATAAATTAAATTACCAATTATTAGGTGAAAACGGTGCTGTAATTCGAATCTCGAACTTCGATACCTAGACTGGGTCTCTAAATGCAAGTTCATTGATTACAAATTAAGGTGATGTGGAGTGTTTTTTTGCCAACGCATGCTCTTGTGACGGCTGGTTCATTTTAATTAAAAATTAAAGTGCCTCTTTAGCGCACATAGCGCGTGCTAAGTGAACGGCGGGTTTATTTTAATTAAAAGGAATGTGTGTGAATAGCGCGAATGTGCGTGGAAACTGTGGGTAATTAGGTTTGATTTATGTTAAATATTGGTTTGTTTGTTTGTGTGTTTTTTTTTCTGATTGTTTTTTTTTGTTTTTAAATATTAACCGGTGGTGTTGGGGGAGCATGTGTTTGTTTTGTATTTTAAAAAAACGAATAAAAGGGAAATACCTGGTAGTGGGTGTATGAAAATGCAAAGAATGCGCTCTCCTCAATCCAAAAATATCTGGATATTGGTTATTAGACGGTTAGTTGGTGTGTGGAGGAAACATGTGTTGTTTATATTGTTTTTTTTTTAATTTTAAATTTGCAAGGAATTTAGGTGTGAAAGGAAAGATAATAACACCTAAGAAAAATATGCCAAAGATAAATAAAAATGGTAAGGGAAGTGTTAGGAATTTTTCAGAAATTAATTTGGAATTTTTAAGTATTTTTAATGAATTTTTATCATATTTTTGGTTATTTTGAAAAAAAATTAGAATTTTAAAATGGGCAAAAATATTTTTTTTTTTGAAATTTACAGGTTGAGAAAAATATGGCCATGGGTTGCAAAAATAAAAGGAAAGTTTTCTAGATTTTTCTGTAATTTTTTTAGAATTTAAAGTGGTTTTTAATGATTTGTTTGTATTTTTCAATGTTTGTGTTTGTTTGTTATTTGTTATTTAAATGGAAAAAGGATGGAGGGGTGTGTTAATTAAAAATCTGAGAAAAATACCCAGCAACAGGCTGCGTGGGAGCAACCAACTAATGATCGTCCGCACACGATTCTGCACAATCACACGATCAAGCACGAACAATCACCCACATGCGCGTGCGCATCCGTTGCAGGGGATCACGGACTGAAAATAGGGCGGCCAGTTGCTGCGTGCGTCGGCGGCTGAACAATGGGTTATGGAAGGGGTTTCGATGGTTGTCTGCGAGGTATGAACCAAGGCTTGGTTGAAGTGCAACGGTTCTTCAGGGGAACAGGGTTTTGGGTAGGGTTTTGGTGTGCTTGGGTGGGAGGGAAAGGGGGCTTAGGTGGGGGGTTGGGGGGTAGGTTGTGTGTGGTTTGGTGGTGTGTGCCTTGGGGGGGAGAAGGGGGGCTTACAGGGGTATAGGTGGATGTGTGGGAATGGGGGACAGTGGGGGGAAGGGAGGCTTAGATGGGGTGGGGGGAAAGTGGGTTGGAATGGGTGGGAAGAGGGGTTAGTGGGTGGGAAGGTTTAGTGGGTTAGTGGGTGGGAAGAGGGGCTAATGGGAGGGTGGTTTAGTGGGTTAGTGGGTGGGAAGAGGGGCTAATGGGAGGGTGGTTTAGTGGGTGGGAAGGGCATGTGTGGGGGGGGGGGGGGGGGGGGGGGTATAGGGGACCATGTGGCAGGGAAGTCAACGGGCGGCGGATCGCGTGCAAGGCGAGTACAGGGTGGCGTGCAAGGCGACGGTTGGTGGCGGCAGGGGCACGCGGCAGGCAGGGGCGACAGGACGCGGCAGGGGGGGACGGGCGCCGGGGCACGCGACAGGCAGGAGGCGGCAGGGGGGACGGGCGCCGGGGCACGCGGCAGGCAGGGGCGACCCAGGCAAGGGTGTCCAGGAGGGGGCGCGACAGGAGGGCCTGGACGTCAAGGAGGACGCGACGAGGGCGACCAGAGGGCGAGGGCGCAAGGCCGCACGATGGGAGACATTGGCGAGGGCGGCCACAGGCGATGTCGGGAGGGCCATAGCGAAAGG
Organism: Lygodium microphyllum; assembly: GCF_053477565.2. Classification (NCBI taxonomy): domain Eukaryota; kingdom Viridiplantae; phylum Streptophyta; class Polypodiopsida; order Schizaeales; family Lygodiaceae; genus Lygodium; species Lygodium microphyllum. The sequence continues at coordinate 131,527,282 of NC_141156.1, forward strand.
GGGGCTCGTCACGCAAGGAGCGGAAAAGGCGTGAGGGAGGAGAGAAGGAGGAGGGAAGGAGAGGGAAAGGAGAAGATGGAGGAGAGGGAGGACGACGCAGGGAGAGGGAAGAGGAAGGGAAAGAGGCGGTTAGGGTGGGGAGGGGTCAGGGTAGGGGGGGATAGGTAAGGGGGTGGGGGGATAAGGGCACCCACGGGGGGTGCCCAAGAGGGGTGGGATAGGGTAGGGTTATGGGCGGGGTAGGGGGTCATGGGGTGGGTAGGGGTAGGGGAAGAACAATGGGCGGGATAGGGGGTCAAGAGGGATGCGTACCCCGTTCCGCGCGCGTGCGCGGAGCGGGGTAAAAACAATTTGCCGTGACGGGAGTGAATGGACGCTCAGATACGAGGACGAGGCACGCAGATGCGACCGGGGCGCGTTAAGATGCGTAAAAGTGAAAACGAGCGCGTTCACGCGCGGGACGGGCGCGTAAAAACACATAAAAAATAAAGAAAAATTAATAACTCCCAATCCGGACGTCAAAACGAAAGGATGTAAAAATAAAAAGTAGGCAAGACGACAGGAGGAAGACAAGGAAAATATGTGACGGAGATTCTGGGAGGGGTAAAGGGCGGTCACATGCAAAAAACACAAAAAATGAACCAAAAAACACAATTAAAAATTAATATCGGAAAATCTGTGCAGCGGAATGAGGTGCAGAAAAAAGAAAAACTGTGCAGAAAGACGTGTCCGACAATCCTATCACATCAAAATATAATTCCGACTGAGATAAGACGCGTTCACGTGGAAAAAATCCAAAAAAAAACCCGAAAATGGGATCAAAAATTAATATCGGACGAACCTTTCGCCGGAATATCAGGAACTAAGAAGGAAAAATGTCTGTAGGAAGGGGATGCACCGGGTTGGCATGCTAAACCGCAGTTCCGGTGGAAGTAGGAGGGGTTCACATGCAAAAAACTCCAAAAATACTCCCAAAAACTGATTTAAAAATTAATACGTAAAAATCCGAAAGTCGAAAAAGGGTGGAGAAAAAAGGAAAAAGGTGGGGGAAGGCATCGAGGACACGACTGTCAAATCAAATTGGAATTCCGATGCAAACAGGGCAGGTTGACATGAAAAAATGTCAAAAATACGCACGAAAAAGGTCGTAAAAACCCAGAAAATTAATATTGGACAAACCGTGTATTGGAATGACACGGAATAAAAAGGAAAAATGTCAGGGGAAAAGTGGTTGTCAGGGCTAGGATGTCAGAGCACGGTTCCAAAACAAGAAAAGCACGTTCACATGGAAAACCAGCGAATTGGCGCAAAATGTGTCAAAAATTAATAACGCAAAAACCGTGCACCGGAATAGGGGTAGGTAAAAAGGAAAAATGGTCAGTTCAAAGGGAGGAACAGGGCTATAAGGTTGGATTGGGACTTTGGTGAACGTAGGATGCATTCACATAGTAGGACCTCAAAATTAGGGAATGAAGGAAAACTGCAAGGGAACAGCCCCAAGGGTGGGGGGAACATAACCGGGTGGGTGGGAAGGGATCCCATTAGGGTAAAATCAAGGCATGGCATACATGCATGAGCAGGTTAAGGCATATGCAGAGGGGTATACAATGTAGACACGCAGGGACGCGTCCCCACACTTAAGACCATAATGGATAGGGTTAACCGAGCAACAGGGACCTAGGACCACGCCACAGACCATCCACTAACGTCCCCACACTTAAAACATGACCGTCACGAAGAAACCAAAGTGGGAGGGTTAGAAAAACTTGGCCCATTTCGTCAAGAAGCAAGGTTGAGTGTCGATGACACGTCCAGTGTTGTTGTCGACTGCAGGAGGTACGAAGGCATCTTGACAGCGCACGTTCTTCATGGCAGGGACCACACAGTAGTACCCAGGGAGGTAGCTGGTTGAAGGAATCGCAGGAAATCTGTCGATGATGAGGGCTACTACACTCAACTCGCAGTTACTCAAATGAAATGAAAGAACAGTCACTCGCCCCATGACTAATATTACTCGAGGAAGAATGATTAAAACCCATATCTCATACCTGGTTGAGGAATCGACAAGGGAGAATGGTGCAGAAGGAGTATGCCAGGGTGCATATTTGATGGTGCATTAGTGCGTCCGACCCATCTGGCATAAGTGCAAGGAGGAAGGCAAGGGAGCCTTACAGTACAGTGTACAGAACAGGGTGACGTGTCTTGTGTTGACGGTAGAGACCCATCCCGTGGGTGCACATGGAAACTAGAACATACTTGACTCCAAATGTCGTAACGTCCCTCAATCTCACCTCTCGGTAATTGATTGAAGAAACTCCAGTCACACTCAGCCCACCCTCTGTCTCACTCTCGGTTGATAGATATAGGAGGGCAGCCTTTTCTTGAAACCCATTGATGTAATCCTCACAGTCACTTGTGCGAAGATTGTATGCCTTGTGCGCATTCGATGGTGCAACGGTGCATCCCGCCCTGTGCCGGAATACGGTGCGAGAAGGAAGGCCAGGGAGCCTTATGGTGCAGTGCACAGAACAATTTGTGCTTTGTGCATTGAGAGGCCCATCCCGTGCGTGCAACACTTCAGTCACACTACTCACCTCTCATTTGATTTGAAGGGGAAAGACTGGTCTCTCGCCCCACCCTCTGTCTCACGCTCTGTTGAAAGTTACAGAGGGTAACCCATACGCACTTCCCCATCCGGTTAGGATGAAAGCTCACGTCACTTGATTGTTTGTCGATGAAGATCGTGTCGTCAGTTGTTGAAGAGGCGTACCCAGGGAGGTAGCCATCAAATCGAACGTTGTATTGGACAGGAACATGTCGTCTGCTAGAGGACAGGTAGTCACTTTGCAGAGAGACCCAGGACATAGCGTACCAAGGGAGGCAGCTTTGGAATTGGATCCTGGAAATATCAATTAATGAATCCACTTTCTGGACTGCTGGGTGTTACCACCTTTTCCACAGCCAGCTTCCCGCCCAAGGGCGTTTACCACCTTTTCTTGGAACGAGGCCTGCTATGACAGGGAATTGCTTCCTTTTCTCTCATAACAGATTTTTTTTTTTTCTTGTTTTCCCCTATTCCCGAGGGTGTTTCCACCTTTTCTAGAAGAATAGACCGGCATGACAGGGACCTAAGTCCTTTTCTCCCATGACCGATATGTATATTTTTCTTCTTTTTTTTTCGAATTGAGCAAGGGAATAGTAAAAAGACCATTTGTCAAGACCAACCTCGCCACTGTCGCTGGTGGAAAATAGAGGATGAGAGATCAAGGCTGGAAGGGGGGTTTGAGGGGACAGAGGGTTGCGTCCACTTCATCAGGAGTGATTGAAGAACGGCTATCAGAAGTAGCATCATAAGAAGTACAGTGCCGCGCCAATGAGGAAAAAGATCAAGTGTCCGTAATTGTCAAGATTCCCAAGGAGGGAAGTACTTCTTCAGGCGATATCCATTGATCAGAAAGGGATCATCAGAGGCATCAACGATCTGTACTTGGATAGAGCCATTAGGGTTGACTGCAAGTACCTTATAGGGGCCCATCCACCGCTGTTGGAGCTTGCCAGGAAACTTGCCAAAGCGTGAATCATAGGCTAGAACCAAATCACCTTCTTTGAACTCCTTGTGCTTGATGAAGCTATCATGGTAAGCCTTACATCGAGCTTGCGTGGCTTCCATGCACTGTAGAGCTATCCTACGAATTTTGTCCAAACATTCCAGGTGCAGAAGACGGCGTTGCAGTGAATCATCGTCCCCCAAACGCTCTTTGATAGCCACTCTCAAAGAGGGTAGTTCCAGTTCAACAGGAAAAATAGCTTCTGTACCATACACCAGCTGGAAGGGTGTCTGTCCTATTGCTGCTTTATGGGAAGTTTTGTACGCCCAAAGGGCCTCTGTAAGTCGATCGTCCCAATCACGACGATGTGCGGCAATCGTTCTTGTCAGAATCGAACAGAGGATGCGATTCGTGACTTCGACTTGGCCATTGGCTCTGGGGTAATAAGGAGTGGACTTGCGATGGCGGATCTTATACAACTCTGTCAACTCTTCCATGACTTTATTAAGGAAATGAGTGCCTCTGTCACTTACCAGCTCTAGGGGACTGCCAAAACGGGTGATGATATTCTCATACATGAACAGGGCCACGCTGTTACCATCATCCCGCTTTAGGGCTTTATCTTCACACCACTTTGTAACATAATCCGTACATACGAGGATGTATCGGTTCTGTTTCCTTCTGGTAGGAGGATCGATTGGACCTACGAAGTCGATGCCCCACTTCTCAAACGGCTTCAAAGGAAGAATAGGTTGCAATGGCATGGCACTTGTCTTCGTGGGTTTCCCCATTCTCTGACAAGCATCACATCTTTTACAGTAATCATAGGCATCCTTATGGATGGTAGGCCACAATATCCTGCTAGCAGAGCCTTCCTGGCTGTAGCTTCTCCTGCAAAGTGACCTCCACATGGCTCGTCATGGCAAGCCTTCAGAACAATCCCAATCTCATCTCCTGCAACACATCTTCTGAGCACTTCATCTTTGCCTTTCTTGTACAGTGCGCCACCTAACAGGGTGTAGGGGGCTGATTCTAACATGAGCTTCTTCCTTTCCCGACTAGAAATACCAGGAGGATACTGTTAAGTTGCTAACAGATTGGCAATGTCTGCATACCAGGGAGTTACAGTTTCTACCAAGAATAGGGAAGCATCAGGGAGGTCTGGATCTCATCCTGCTCCTCGTCTGCAGTTTGTGGGATACGCGATAGATGATCAGCCAGAACATGGGAACGACCAAGCTTAGTAATCACCTCAAAGTCGAACTCCTGGAATAAAAGGAGCCATCTCATCATTCGTCCTTTCACATCTGCTTTGTTCATCAAGAAGGACAGGGCCTTATGATCCACATAAAATTTAAAGTGGGTGGATAGGAGGTAATGGCGAAACGTTTCCAGGGCAAACACCATTGCCAAGCACTCCAGCTCTATCACTGTATAGTTCCGTTCCCTATCAGTGACTTTTTCGCTTGCGTAATAGATCGGTTGATCCAACTTCGAGGAGCCCTTCTGGCAGAGGACAGCGCCTAAGCCTTCAATTGATGCATCAGTGTGTACATGGAACTCTTTCGTCCAATCAGGAGGTTGCAGAATGGGTGCCTCAATCAGACACTGCTTCAAAGTATGAAAGGCTTTGTCACATTCTTCCGTCCAAGTAAATTCTGCATCTTTCCTCAGAAGCTTGTGCAAGGAAGTTGCCTTTGTTGCAAAATGGGCTATGAACCTTTTGTAGTAACCCACATGGCCTAGGAAACCCCTCAACTGTTTGAGGTTGGTGGGTGCTGTCAGGGCTGCAATCTTTTCGATCTTTGCAGGGTCTGTTGATATCCCTTGTGCAGAGACAATGTGGCCCAACAGAACTCCAGAAGAGACCCCAAAGATGCATTTGTCGGGGTTAAGGGAAATCCCATACTCCCGGCATCGGTCAAAGCATTGTTCCAGGTGTTCCCAGTGTTCACGGATCAAACTATAGACACAGAAGTCATCCAAATATACTTCAATGAAGTCGTGCAGATGATTCTGAAATGCAGCCATCATGACTCGTTGGAAAGTAGCAGGGGCATTGCAGAGCCCAAATGGCATCACTCGGTAAGCGTAGGTCCCCCATTCTGTGGTGAAGGTTGTTTTGGATTGGTCTTCTTCTGCGATTTGGACTTGGTTGTATCCGCTGAATCCATCCAAAAGGGAATAAAGCTCATGTCCTACCACTGTGTCCAACAGTTGGTCTGTGAAAGGGATAGGAAAGTGATCCTTCTTTGTCTTGGAATTAAGCTTTCGAAAATCCACACATATTCGCAATTTGCCATTCTTCTTGGGTATAACCACGATGGGTGAAACCCATTCACTATTTGCCACTGGATAGATGAACTCGGCTTCCAGAAGCTTCAGCAGCTCCACTTTCACCAATGTGGAATAATTCGGGTTCATTCGCCTCTGTCGTTGCCGTACTGGCTTGGCATCAGGCTCCAAGTCAATATGATGTTGACATATTGTGGGATCAATCCACTTTAGGTCTTTGTAGGACCATGCAAACACGTCCAAATTTTTTTTCAACAAGTTGTACAAGGTTGACAACTCCTCTTCTGGGAGATTGCTACCCACCTTTAAGTGGCGTTTAGTGCCTTTTGCATCCACAAAGATTAACTGCCTTTCACCTTCTACTTCACGGATGAAGGTCCCGCGGACTGCTTCTGGGTACAGATCCGACTCCTTCAAGGGAGTGGTGTCCTCTTCTGATGTCCCACTAGAACCAACTTCTTCTTTTGGTGGAGACTTAGGTTGCTCCTTAAGATGTTGGAATGGGATAAGAGCCATTTCGGGTTTGGTTTCAAAATTAATTACCTCTTGGCTTGAAGACTCCTCTTCTGAAGATGACACATCCAGGAACGTCACATAATAGGGACCCTCTGATGCCTGTTGGGTTGGTGAGATTGGTGCTTGTTGGCACGGTGCATCATCATCATCTTTCTTTGGCAAGGATGGGTTAGGACGGCAGGAGCCACTGCTAAAAGACGGCTTGTTCTTCTTAATCCATTTCTTATAAAGGTTTTGCATATGAGAAGATCCATTTACTAGACCAAATGGTACCATCACCATTCTGTCCCATAGCATGAGCTCGTTGGATTCTGATGTTTCTGGAACTTCTTCCTCAAATGTATCCTCTTCAGGTGGGATAGATTCTTCTGGCTCACCTTCATCACCTTCTTCGTCCATATCATATTCATCCTCTTCTGTCTCTGTCTCTGCTTCTACTTCTGTCTCTGCTTCTGCTTCTGCTTCTGCTTCTGCTTCTGTCTCTGCTTCTGCTTCTGTAGACGCTCTGTAACAGAAGAACAGATTCTCTGTTTCCTCTCCTGCCTCTGTCTCTGCTGTGGCCATGTAACAGGGAGAGCAGTACATCCATGCTTCTATCTCACTATCAGAAGTGATTTCAGAAGTCCTTCCTGGTTCAGGTAGGAAGTATTCACCCATTGATAATGGCTTTGCATCTTTTGGAAGTCGGCTTACAGTATCCACTGTTAAGGAATGTGCCACTGTTTTCTTGGGAAGGATCTGTTTGACAGCATCTTCGTCTGCTGACGTTCCATCTGTAGCCTCATTGGGGGAGTCAGAAGATAATTCCAAGGAGGTGGATCCATGTCCTTTTTGAGAACCATATAGCTTCAACACCACTTTATTGGGTCCTCTACCCAAGGTCAAGGTTCCTTTGAACCAATCCGTCCTTGCTCGGGCTTCAAAAAGCCATGGTCTGCCCAGTAATAGAGGATAGGATGTACCATAAGAGTTTGGCTTCACCACCAAATAGGTTAGCCAATAATCTTTTCCAGCCACTATAGTCTTCACATATGGGAGAATACCCAAAGGCTTGATCCTACTCTGATCCGCCAATCTGATGAGCCATTGGGTGGGTTGCACACCTTGTAGGCCTAGATCCTTCATTGTCACATCCGTCATAATGTTTACTGATGAACCACCATCAATCAGTGCATTTGCAATAAAGCAGCCTTCTATCCACACGCCAGTCTCTGGGGTACTCGGATCTAGGAAAGCATTAGCCACATCCACTTCTTTTACAGGCTCTAGAGCCTTGTTGGACTTTGTTGCTGTTGAGGGAGCAATCCTTAAGCCACATCTTCTTGTCAGTATACTTTTGAACCTTTTTCGGCAACTGGGAGACAACATCAATAATTGTCGGAATGTGAGATTTGGTCTAAAGGTATCTAAATCTCTGACCAGATCGTATTCCTTAATAGGATCCACTGGCTTCTCTAACCGGTTAGGGAATGGGGCAACACCCATTTTCATTTTCCCTCTTTCTTCCAACAGGGGCATCATGGGAACTTCTTCTGCCACCTGTGGCACTTCCTCTTCTTCTGTCTCCTTGACCTCTGGTCCTGTCTCTGTAACTATCAGGCTCTGTTCTGTTCTGTTCTTCTGGTGGAAGATTGAACTTCACTGTTCTGGCAGGAGGGTTATTTTCTTTCTGGACAGGTGGTTCTTTCTGCTTTGCATGCGTGATGGCAGCAACTTCCAATTCCACCAAATTGGAGGTAGGCTCTTGGGCCTTGGCCGGACTATCAGTAGCACTGTTTTTCACTGGGGTTGGGCTTGGACAGTCTTTTGCAGTGTGGCCTTCTCCTTTGCATCGACTGCATAAGGGCTTGTAATCTACTGACCTTTTAGGATTTGGACAATTTGGTAAAATGTGTCCCTTTTCTCCGCATCTGTAACACTCCACTTCTGATCTCTGACCACCGCCAGACTGTCTTCCTGTGTAACTTTGAGAGGGAAATCTTTTGGGTCCGAAATTAGGACCAAACTCTCTAGGCTTGGGTCCAATATCTTGTGTTGTCATTTTGGATTCCAGCAAGTTGAATCTTGCGTCTTCTTCCTTCCTTCTCCTATCATGCATCTCCTTCAGAGAGCAAATGTCCTCTGTATGGTTCTTCCGCAAACAGTAGGAACAGAAGGTCCCAGGAATAGTTGGTTTTCGTGTACATTCAGTGGCTAAATGGCCTACTTGATGACACTTACCACACCAAGTATTTGACCGCATCACATCTCTTCCTGCTCCTGCAACATTGGATATGCTAGCGGTATTCACTTTCAACGTCTGTAGTTGTTCTGTAATCACATCCATCAACTCCTTTTTGATGTTTGCAACTGAGTTGGATAAGTAGTCCTTCAAGCTTTCTCCTCCTGAGGCACTGGCAGGAGGGTTTTGAGGAGTCTCTGTAATCACTGCATAAACGGGTTGGGCTGGTACAGAGGGGTCTCTGTTCTGGTTCTGATTCAGAGCCCTTATTTGAACTGTTGGCTGTTGGCTCCAGTTGGTAGGGTTCCACTGTTGCTGCTGATTTGGCATTGAGGAAATTGGTTGGGACCATTGTTGTTGTGGTTGCACCATCATTTGAGGTATGGATTGTGGCCACTGTGGATTTGGTGCACTGTACTGTGATACTGGAGGCATCTGTTGGTAGGGGTAGGGAACAGTCCCTGGGACTGCATTTGGTGGGTACATCATTCCTGGCATCAGAGGAGGTAGGACTCCTCTTCCTGCATTCATCGCTAATCGAGCTTCCACTTCATCGTACAGTCTTGCACCTTCTGTTGCAGCTTGCAGTGTGGCTGGTCTTTGCAGCTCCACAAACTTACGGACTTCTGGTTGTAATCCTCTGAGAAACACCCCCTTCTGAATTCCATCATCTAGATTATGGTTAGTCCATCTCTTCAGGATGGATTCCATTCGTGAGACATAAGCTTCTACTCTTTCTCCAGAGGACTGACTTAGGTTCATAAATTCCTCTCGCATCCGCTCTTCAAAACCTTCACGCCTGAATTTAGTGAGAAAGGCCAACTTCAGGTCGTCCCATGTGCCAAAAGTTCATGCTGCTTGTCTCTCATACCACTGAAATGCCGCGCCCTTGAAAGTCGCGGGGAATATTGCTAACCAATGCTCAGGGGTTCTGGCATTGTTAGCCACACACGCTACCATAAACTCTGCTACATGAAGATCGGGGTCTTCATTGTACTCTCCCTTAAAAACTGGCAATGGGACTACATTCGCTGGCCTGTCATCAATATTTCCAGGACGGATCTGGCTTGGAAGTGGACCTCCAGCAGGAGGAAGGGCTTGATGTGCCATTGGGACTTCTGTAAAGAGTTCCGCAAGGGCGTCAAAGGCGGCTTCTGCTGCAAGCTCGCTCTCGGCTCTGATTTTTGCTTTCTCTCTTCTCACGTACCTCTGGACTCGTTCTAACGCTTGCCTTTTTATTGCGTCATTCATCAGGGGTGTGGCTCCACTATGTTGTTAGTGCTCCACAGAGGGTTAACAGAAGGCTTCAGTCTCTGGAGGACTCTCTTGCCAACATTTCTTCTACTTCTTTCTTTTCAATGTCCATGAATTCTACTTTCATGCCACTGCACAAAGGAAGATATTCGGTTCTGAAGGTGTCAAAATGCATACGTCTGAGCATTGTGGTGGTGCCATCATCATAATAATGCCAGCTTCTGATGGTTTCAACAGTGTATGTTGTGAAAAACACTCTATCTACCAACTTCCAGTGGGTTGCTAATTGAACAAATAGAAGATTATCAGTACATCAAGCATCCCATGTATCTTGCTGTTGAGCATCCACGAACAAATTCCAACTCTTTTCCTTCTTGTCCCTGTGAACCTCTACAGACCAAGACTCTTGAAGCTTCTTCGCAATCTCCCACTTGATGTTGTCTGGAAACTTTTCAATGAATGCCAAATCTTCCATGGATGGTCATTCTCTCTGTTTCTGCTCTTCAGTTTGTTCCCAAACAGTTTGCCACCAAGATGCAAGTTTCTGCTGCTTCAACAGGAAGAGGAAACTGTCCACCACATAGAGCATGCATCATGATGGTGATGTGTTTCCACCATTGTGGGATGAACTTCTTGTGGAAAGTGGCTTTGATTATGAGGAATTCCAACTCTTCAGTGGAAGAAGGAACTTTACAAACATCCATTGAATTATTCTCTTCTTGGCAATGCCATTTCCTTCATTTTCAGCCTCTTCTGGTGCTTGTTGATGGCAAGGTTTCCCCGGCTGCACACAAAAAACATGGAGCCCTGAGAGGAACACCAAGGAAAAGGGAATTCTCTTGCAAGAAAATCTATATTGTAACATCAACAAGCTTTTTTATCATGTTTCATATGATCACAATGAAGAAAAGAACACCAGGCACAACAAATCTTCATGCAGCATCATGTAGATTTCCCACGGATTTGATAGAATCAACCATATTTTTCAATATCTTCACAAAATCCATCAATAGAACAAAGAAAGCAAAGGAATACACCATCTTTGAATGGAAATACATCACATAGTATTCATCTTCAATATCTTCATAGTATTCTCTCTCAATCTCTCATATACAATCACTCTGGTTGAGTAGAATTGGCTATCTCTAACTCTCTCTCTCTCTATCAATAATACATCATATCCTCACTACAATCTCTCAAAATCACTCTCAATAATCCCTCTTAGGTCGTGGATACCCCTCCCAAGAGGTATGTCTGATATGAAGAGTCACCAGAACCATTACAGTGTCCTTTCATAGCTCACTACTGTCAGTTCACTCGAGTCTTCACTTGAGTCTTCAACAGCTACTTCTTTCACTTCTTTTAGCTCCTTTGCACTTGTATTCACCTCTTTCCAAGGCTATAAAACTTTCCCAAGCTACACTCTCATCCATCAGAACACATACAGAAGCATACAGAAGCATACAGAACAGTCACAGAACAGCACCAGAACAGCTACAGTACAGAACAGAACAGAACAGAATAGAACAGAACAGAACAGAGCTCTACAGAAGACCTACCGAAGGTTACAAAAGGTCATCAAAACCACATAACTCATTCTCAAACCATTCCAAACTCTCACAAATCATTCAATAAACTTTCACAATATCTCAATCTTCATCAATCAATACTCCATCCCTCTTTACAGAAGACAATCAGAACAAAACAGACCAAAACATAGCAAAATAGAAGGTATAAAGAACCAATCAGAATATCACAGAACCACTAACAAACATCATGAACTTCCAAAACACCAGCATTATCATCCAAAACACTCTCAAATACTTCCATTAACAATAATACATCACTCTAAATCCACCAAAAATCAATCATTTAGACCTCAAAAACAACAAAAATCATCCAAAAAACAAGTCATTTCAACACTCAACATGGGTTGGTTATATCAACTAAGTAATTCGCGAGTAATCATGTAACTCACATGAGACTCGTAAAGACGTGAATAGTTAACGTACGATGATCACCTCAATGTGCGAGGTTGGGTTAAGCTATGTTAAAATTCTGTCTAGTATCGCACTTAGGATGCTGATCTAATATTTTCGATCTCAAAGGTCCTACCCACATTCTTGAAATGTTAGGACTATATAATAACCCGTTGTCGAAGGGTTTTCGAAAGCAAAGTCACGACCACAGAGGACCTTCACTAATTTCAGGATAGAAGATCAATCAAGCGAGATCCGATTCAATTTGAAAGTTCAATTTTAGATAATATGTGTCGTACATTTAGCTACATCTGAATGGGAACATCTCCAATAAACAACTTGACGAATATACATGTCATATAAATAGCCTGTCTTTTCCAAAGGAACAAGGAAATCTGAAGTAAGATTTAAGGGATTGGATTAGGATCATCAAGGCATCTTTGTATTCAGGTACAGTTTTTGTAAATACATTCAGCTCTCTTATATATAGACAAGGGGGGGAAAAAAAAACTGTAACAGTCAACCAGAGAACGATGCTCTGCTATATAGTGATGTAGGCCAACAATGCTCTTCGAATCAACCCTTTCAAGACTCAAATCTTGGGTAATCATAAAACTCTTATTTGACAGGGATAGAATTTCTCTAAATTGCTCTTCATCTGATATTTGCTGTTTCCAGGTCTGGCTCAATGAAAGCTTTGTACATAGGATAAACTGTTTCAGAAACTTGTTGTATGATGTCTTCTGGACACAATCAGACTTAAAGCATAAATGCCCTCTATGATAACAATTCAAGAAGAAGGAGCTTCAATCCTCTCATGAGTCTGTGAGTCTGTGACTTCAAAAACACAATTTACATCAATGCAATGTGACAGTCAGTCAATGTTATTGCTGTCCTCTGATGCTGCTACCATGCGTGACACTTGCTTGATGACGATGTTTTGTGGCTGAGTTTCCTTCATCTCTTCTGTCCCTTCATCCTCAGCTAGATGATTCCTGCTCCTGGGCGCCGAATTGTGCTGAGGTTTTTCCCGTGTTTGATGCTGATGCAATCAGCCTAAAGCTCTGGTCAATTCAGTTTCTGGGTCCATGTACAAAGGGCAAATATGCCATGGGCGAGAACAGGCCCTGATGCAACTCAACCAGTCCCACACAAAAGATAAGCAAGAGCCTTGAATGCTGTAGGGAGGATCATCTGTGAAGATATTGACCACCCTTGCTCTTTTGCAAGGCTTTTTCTCAATTGAGCAAGTTCCTTCTCTTTTGCAGCAGCACTACGTTTCAACTTGGAAGCCTTTGCAAATGTTGATGGCGCAGACAGTGAGTTGGCTTGTCGCACCAGATCTTTGATCTCCGACAACAGCTCCTGTTCTGCGAGGTGCAGCTTCTCATGCTTCTTGGTCTTCTTGGAGAACAGAATCCTAGCATCTAGGTGAACGAGAAGGAGAAGAATGAGATTGACGAAAGGGGCCCAATTCACCTCCATCACAGCATCCCTCGCTCAAAATGTACTTCAATACTCTGCTCTATCATGGTCTTTGAGCTTTAATCGGTCTTCGTTATCCTCTTCATCTCCTTCTTCGCTGAGGTTCCATGTCTTGGATTTCTAGTAGCAAACCCAAAGTTATTATCCTCATCATCATTGAATGATTTTTTAGCATCGAGCACAGGCATCTCCTTGCACTTAGAGGAGGCCCAAGATCTCTGATCATCCCATAATTTATGCATTCCGTGCCTCACTCTCCCCTATCAACTCCTCCTTTTCTTGCATGTTTACATTCTTGCTTTTTCTCCCCCCTCTATTCCTACGAGCCCAATGTCTGAAAATAGTGTTTTCCCCTTTAATGTTGTCTGCTTCCACAGTAAATCATTTGCCTCGACTATTACTGCTGATATCCCAAAACGTTAAAAAAAAAAACTCTTCAAATGTTGCCGCCAATCCATATTGTGCTTCCCTTCAAAAATAGCAACTTGATTGCTGCAAAACACCTTTGAACCTTTTCTATGGTTGCTGTGAGCTTGAAGGTGAGGTAAAGTCCTATCATGAGGGATGAGAACAAATTCCCATAATCTTTTTTTAGGAAGAAACGATACCATACAGGTGCAGGGAGGAGTGCTCTATAAAGTAGCAAAATATATTCAACCACCATCAATAAACGACCTTGTTGGCGGTAAGGCCGTCCTTCACTGTTTTTCAAGCGTATCAATATAAAGCATTTAGTAACCATGGCCATCTGTCGAACCATAGTATCATTTATTATAATTATGAAGATTGCTTGCCAAAATTTTGGAATATACTTTGGTGGTACCAAAATCAGCGGCCTCAAAATGTCTTCCCCTTTGTATAAACAGTAGACCACTAGAATGTATGTCAGTAATATGCCACTTAGAGCCAATAGCACAGTTCTTTTCTTGTCCCCCATCATATACAACCAAAGTACCACTATTGTAGATGCCTAGAGAAGATATAGCAATAGTCATAGAAGATCGAATACGGAAGCTAACATGCATGTCATTCTGAAAATATTGAACTTCACAAAAAAAACTCCACCATTCACACCTATGAATATCAAAGCACCATATACATAACCAATTCTCAGAATCTGTGCTAGTCTCAGCCACATCTCCCAAAGCTCCTGTGAACTGTTGATCAAAACCTCCTCGTCTAGGTTGACTGACCACTTGGCAAGACATGACAACTAGAGCATTATTGATAAGTTCCTCTTGCTCCAAACCCTCTTCCATGCAGAACAAAAGTATAAACACAACAACTAGATATGTACAAAGTATCAAATCCCACACACACAACTTTTGGGTGGATTTCACACCTCGAATGCATAGCAATACGACATCCACCCCCTCTAATCCTACGCATCCTCCGGATGGGCCAACTACCCATGATCATTATCATCAAGATCCACAAACAGATCAATCTCTTCAGTGTGCATTTCCGGTATATCAACAAGATTATCTGTCATATCATCTGTCTCTTCCATTGGAGTTTCTTCTCGTTGCTCTTCTCTTGAAAATTCTTCCAATGCATAATCTTCATCATCTCTTTTCTTGAAAATCTTGATTCTTTTTCCAGCAATAGGCACTCTAAGCAATGTCCCATCCAATTCTGTCAACTCATATGTTGCATTATCAAAGACATGTCTGACTATGTACGGCCCAAACCATCTTTTCACCATCTTCCAAAAAAATTGCAATAACTTCCTCATTTTCCGCATGGCTCTAGTGTGGCTCTCATTCCAAAATAATTTCTTCCCCTTTCGAAACATCTCATATAAACAATCTGCTATGTGTGCAAAATGAGGTATCCAAATCATGTAAAACACACAAGCTCCAATGAATCTCTGTATCTCTGAAGTGGTAGAACAATACTCCATAATCTACCTTATAGCATCCACCTTCTTATCCACAGTCTTGTATTTCGTGTCAACCCTGCCTTCATTATGATCCTATGCATTACTCAAATCTTGCTGTAAATCAGCAATTCTGCACTCTGGTGGGTCGAATATCCTCAACCCTCTGCTCTATGGACTACATAGGAACAGCCCTAAACTCTGGATGCTGAAATATTTCAGCAGTAAACTCTGTTGGCTGAAAGTTTTTAGCCCTCTGTGTCTCTATAAGCTTATCATAATCAGCCGGAAACTCTGTTTGCTGAATTTCTTCAGCACTCAACACTTTTTGTTGAGCCACCTCAGCCTCTAACTCAATCTGTGACAAAAAATCTGCAATTTCATGAAACATGTCCAGGGATTGCACTAATACATTACTGTGACAACTCTGCATATCAGTTTTCAGCATATTTCCCATCTCTGTAATCATATCTGCACAAATCATACTATCATACATCCCATCTATATGCTCATCATCCTCTAAAATTCCTGTATTTTTCAAATTTTTCTCCTTCCTGCATATATACTGCCTGGCAGCTCTAGGCAACTTAGAAGTCTTCTGATAGCTCATTGAAGTGTTTGCTGAAATCCCAACAAAACTGGAGGAGAAAACACTGCTGTCAGGAGGCGAGAACTCCAATCTCCTCTACTCTGTACCACCGTCGTCTCACGAAATGGCGGTACCTAATGAAAACCCGAATCCCTCATAGTGGGCAAAGGTGCATCTCTGAGAGTATCTCTATTTCTAACATGGTTCACACACACAATCATAAACTGAACTGCTCTCATGCCATCTTTACTGCGAATCCGTGCATAAGTAGATCCATCATCGATTACCTTTGTTTCCATACGCATCTTTGTAATGAATGGCTATCCAAGAATTATAGGATAAGAGCATGAATCCTGCACAAAGAAACGGAAATCCTCCTCTACATCTCTAATAGAAACCCTGACAGTGGGACAAGCAGCATACAAATCACATGCAGTGTTGTTGGCGGCTCTCATACGCCACCCATGCTCTACATCCATAGGCCATCTGTTACTCTCATAAACTCCACGAACTATGAGATTAATCTCTGAACCATGATTCACCAAAGCAACATAAGGCACCTGTTTCTCTCCAATTTTTACCATCGTCTCTGTAGTTTCCCTAGCCCAATGACTCCGCGAAAAGTGACTACACGGTATCAAGACAAGCTCATCAGTTTCAGCATAATGCATAGGCTGAACCCTCTTCTCTACCTGCGGAAAAATAGAAGCATTCTCAACCATAACCTCATCCTCATCCTCATCCAACTCCCCAATCAAAACTCCCTGTGTATCAGTAGTAGGCAATGCATGTCTTTTCCTCTTTAGGACCTCCTGAAACTGATCTTGAAACTCTCTTTTCGAGATGCCCAAAACCTCAGAAATAGTGAAAGTCACCTCACTACCAAGTATCTTGTCATTAAATATTTTCTTCATCTCTGTGGATGTCTCAATATCGGACATCAATCTAAACCCTGGCTGCTTTCTCTCTCTAGGCTCTTGCCTCTTTTCTCTCTTTTGAGCATCTTCCATCTGTTGTTCTGACCCTGGTCTCAAAGACAGTCCTGCAGTAGGTGGAGTAACAAACTCACCCCCTCTAGTCTTTTTAGCTGCACTTGGATTTTCTTCATCCCTCTTACACTTCTCCTCAACAAGTACATCTGCTCCTTGAGACTTAGCCAAGTAGGCATAAATAGAGTACCTGTCAATAGGCGAATCCCAACCTGTCTCTGATCTGATACTAGAGCCTGCACTAGTCAAAAGAGTTTGCTGAATTTTTCCCTTGTTTGCAGTCTCCATAGCATAAGTCCATAGTTCTGACTGATTCTCTGATCCCTTCTCAATCTGGACTCCATATGCAGAAGCATCTCCTCTAGCTGTCACATAAGAAGTACGCGCAGCCATGTCATCCACTAACTTCTTCATTCCGCCTTTACCAAAGTTGATAGCAAGCGCAGCTCCTGTTTCAGTCAACCAAATCTTACCATCTTGTCCCCAATATACCAAATTCTTTCTCCTTGCATCCTGAAAAGATTCACAATCCCTGCAATGCTGATGGTCCGTACTATCGCACCAAATACATCTTCGATCTCTCCTAGGTGCACTAGGAGCACTCCTAGGTGCAGTAGGAGCACTAGAAGAAATAGTAGGCGCAGTCGAAGCAAACTGCTCTTTCAATTTTCCCACCAACTCCGCTTTAACTGACTCCAGTGTCAAATCCATTATGCCTTTGATTATGTCATCAAGAGAGGTAGGCACCGACGGATTGGATGGTTTTGGAGTAGAAGGAGCTGGCATCGGTCGTGAAACAGGAGGAATAGGAGGAGTGGAAACAGTAGGCACTGGCATAGGCCAAGAAACTGGCTGAGGAGGAGAAGAAATAACAGGGATAGAAGCAGGCATAGGAGCAGAAGATGGTGTCGGTGTCATAGAACCATTCTGTAGGCGGGTCTTCCATATCCTCCTCTTGGTCAAAGTCGAGACTGCATCCTGGGCATCCTACCAATCCGTTTTAAGTCCCATAGGCTTTGTGTGATCCTCAAGAAGTTCTCCCAATTCTTCCTGAAGAGCAGGATCTGCAGCTTGCAAGAAAAGCTCAACTTTTTCAACATCCAATGCTCTTTGTTCAATGGCATCAAGCTGAGTATACCTCTCTTCAAATTCTCGAATCAACTCTGAAGCAGCTAGACCTTTGTTTGGCATGTAGACCCACTCTCGGAATGACCGTCGTGTAGCCATCCCAAAGTCCTCAAGGAAATATTCTTCTTTCAGGGCCTTCTTAAAATCTTGCCAATGTGAATTTTGAATAAAAAGATCAGTCACTTTTGCCCTCAAGGCGGGTGTGACAAGATGAAGGAAGTACTTACTCATAAGTCCAACTGGAACTCCAAAAAACCCCATCTTGATCTCATATGTCTTCAAATATGCTGAAACATTATGGCCATCAAATAGCTTCTTCTCATTCTCAACTGCTTCAATCGCCTTAGTCGCACTGTTTGCATTCTCCTGCTCCGAATAGAGTTGCCTTTGCTGAGACAACTGCTGTTGATGCAATTGTTGCTGCTGCTGCATATACAATTGTGTCTGCTGATTTTGAAGCTGCATATACATGGACATATTCTGCAAAATCTGCTTTAGATCATCTGTTGAAGTACTTGACGTAGCAGTCATTGATGGAGCTGAAGTAGAGGACACAGCTAGAATTGTAGAAGAGGCTGAAATAGATGCTGAAGTATCTCCCATCCTGAAATTTCTGCGACGCTTTCACATCGGGTTCACCAAAGATGTCGAAGGGTTTTCAAAAGAAAATTCGCGACCACAGAGGACGTTGACTAATTTCAGGATAGAAGATCAATCAAGCGAGATCAGATTAAATTTGAAAGTTCAATTTTAGATAATATGTGTCATACATTCAGCTACATCTGAATGGGAACATCTCCAATAAACAACTTGATGAATACACATGTCATATAAACAGCCTGTCTTTTCCAAAGGAACAAGGAAATCTGAAGTAAGATTTAAGGGATTGGATTAGGATCATCAAGGCATCTTTGTATTCAGGTACAGTTTTTGTAGATACATTCAGCTCTATTATATATAGACGGAGGGGGGGGGGGGGGAAACTGTAACAGTCAACCAGAGAATGATGCTCTGCTATATAGTGAAGTAGGCCAACAATGCTCTTCGAATCAACCCTTTCAAGACTCAAATCTTGGATAATCATAAAACTCTTATTTGACAGGGATAGAATTTCTCTAAATTGCTCTTCATCTGATATTTGCTGTTTCCAAGTCAGGCTCAATGAAAGCTTTGTACATAGGATAAACTGTTTTAGAAACTTGTTGTATGATGTCTTCTGGACACAATCAGACTTAAAGCACAAATGCCCTCTATGATAACAATTCAAGAAGAAGGACCTTCAATCCTCCCGTGAGTCTGTGAATCTGTGACTTCAAAAACACAATTTACATCAATGCAATGTGACAGTCAGTCAATGTTATTGTTGTCCTTTGATGCTGCTACCATGCGTGACACTTGCTTGATGACGATGTTTTGTGGCTGAGTTTCCTTCATCTCTTCTGTCCCTTCATCCTCAGCTAGATTATTCTTGCTCTTGGGTGCCGAATTGTGCTGAGGTTTTTCCCGTGTTTGATGCTGATGCAATCAGCCTAAAGCTCTGGTCAATTCAGTTTCTGGGTCCATGTACAAAGGGCAAATATGCCATGGGCGAGAACATGCCCTGAAGCAACTCAACCAGTCCCACACAAAAGATAAGCAAGAGCCTTGAATGCTGTAGGGAGGATCATCTGTGAAGATATTGACCACCCTTGCTCTTTTGCAAGGCTTTTTCTCAATTGAGCAAGTTCCTTCTCTTTTGCAGCAGCACTACGTTTCAACTTGGCAGCCTTTGCAAATGTTGATGGCGCAGACAGTGAGTTGGCTTGTCGCACCAGATCTTTGATCTTTGACAACAGCTGCTGTTCTGCGAGGTGCAGCTTCTCATGCTTCTTGGTCTTCTTGGAGAACAGAATCCTAGCAGCTACGTGAACGAGAAGGAGAAGAATGAGACTGATGAAAGGGACCCAATTCACCTCCATCGTAGCGTCCCTCACTCAAAATGTACTTCAATACTCTGCTCTGTCATGTTCTTTGAGCTTTAATCGGTCTTCGTTATCCTCTTCATCTCGTTCTTCGCTGAGGTTCCATGTCTTGGATTTCTAGTAGCAAACCCGAAGTTATTATCCTCATCGTCATCGAATGATTTTTTAGCATCGAGCACATGCATCTCCTTGCACTGAGAGGAGGCCCAAGATCTCTGATCATCCCACAATTTATGCATTCCGTGCCTCACTCTCCCCTATCAACTCCTTTTCTTGCCTGTTTACATTCTTGCTTTTTCTCCCCCCTCTATTCCTGCAAACCCAATGTCTGAAAATAGTGTTTTCCCCTTTAATGCTGTCTGCTTCTGCAGTAAATCATTTGCCTCGATTATTATTGCTGATATCCCAAAAGGTAACAAAAAAAAAACCTCTTCAAATGTTGCCGCCAATCCATATTGTGCTTCCCTTCAAAAATAGCAACTTGATTGCTGCAAAACACCTTTGAACCTTTTCTATGGTTGCTGTGAGCTTGAAGGTGAGGTAAAGTCCTGTCATGAGGGATGAGAACAAATTCCCATAATCTTTGTTTAGGAAGAAACGATACCATACAGGTGTAGGGAGGAGTGCTCTATAAAGTAGCAAAATATATTCAACCACCGTCAATAAACGACCTTGTTGGCGGTAAGGCCGTCCTTCACTGTTTTTCAAGCGTATCAATATAAAGCA
The DNA here is from genome assembly GCF_053477565.2 of Lygodium microphyllum. NCBI lineage: Eukaryota > Viridiplantae > Streptophyta > Polypodiopsida > Schizaeales > Lygodiaceae > Lygodium > Lygodium microphyllum. The sequence goes on from NC_141156.1 coordinate 131,547,852, forward strand.
TTTAGTAACCATGGCCATTTGTCGAAGCATAGTATCATTTATTATAATTATGAAGATTGCTTGCCAAGATTTTGGAATATATTTTGGTGGTACCAAAATCAGCGGCCTCAAAATGTCTTCCCCTTTGTATAAACAGTAGACCACTAGAATGTATGTCAGTAATATGCCACTTAGAGCCAGTAGCACAGTTCTTTTCCTGTCCCCCATCATATACAACCAAAGTACCACTATTGTAGATGCCTAGAGAAGATATAGCAACAGTCATAGAAGATCGAATACGGAAGCTAACATGCATGTCATTCTGAAAATATTGAACTTCACAAAAAAAACTCCACCATTCACACCTACGAATATCAAAGCACCATATACGTAACCAATTCTTAGAATCTGTGCTACTCTCAGCTACATCTCCCAAAGCTCCTGTGAACTGTTGATCAAAACCTCCTCGTCTAGGTTGACTGACCACTTGGCAAGACATGCCAACTAGAGCATTACTAATAAGTTCCTCTTGCTCCAAACCCTCTTCCACACAGAACAAAAGTATAAACACAACAACTAGATATGTACAAAGTATTAAATCCCACACACACAACTTTTAGGTGGATTTCACACCTCGAATGTGCAGCAATACGACACCGTGCAAGAATGATCTTGGTCAAAGGTATTCTTGATCAAGGAACACCTTGTGTTAGGTATTGACACCTATCTCATGCAACAAGTTTTTACGACATATGCTCTTGTGTCTAAATCACAAAATGGTACTGCAACACCTTAGACCAAGTTTAATTTTTCTAGAAGTTTAGTTATCCTACTACTACACTCTTTCTTGGGACTGATTTGCCAAGCTGGGGGGTAGTTATGAATTGCCTAGTAAGCAATTGACCAATCAAGTGACGACAACGGGGTTGTCCAGGATTTATTGACCATAAGATATGGAAACCTAAAGTAGTGACAATTTGGATTAACATGGTATAAACCCTAACCCAAGGAAAAAGGGTAAACAAGCAACTCAGCTTACGAAACCCTTGGGATCTTGCCAAGTCGCGATTGATCCAGGATCGAATGCTGGAAGTATTTGAGGAGAAGAAATCACACCTTAGCAGTTGGCCATACAAACAACCACTAGAATGCTCGTGATTGTACGCTTAGGAGCACTATTTGTACTTCTTTGCTCAAGGAACTAATACTAGAAAAATAATTAATGCTTTAGGTTAAAATCCTAGAGGGAGAGGCAGTACCAGTTACCTCCGACTGTCTGCCTTACCCTATCCAAGGTGGTTGTTAGTCGCGTTGGGTACGTGGACCAAACCCCCTTGCGAGAGGTCTCTCCTTTGGTGCTACTTGGAGCAGGAGGATGGTTGGGTGCCAGGGGGAGGCTCTGGCCATAAATCCCTTGTCTCCGGATCCTATACAAGAGGCCGACGTGACTCGAGATGGGATCTCGAGGTCCGCATACTAGGCAACGGGTGAAACTTGGAATAGCGATCCTTGAGGATTGTTGGGATAGCCTTCGGGCAAGTTATTTGACGTATTCCAAATACTGATAAATAAAGATCAAATGTTGAAAAGAAACTTGCTTGATATTGTTTTTCTGTGTTGGTGCCTAAGTTATGTGAATGAACCAGTGATTAATTGGTTAATTAAGGAATCTATTTTTGCTTGTCAAACTAAATGTGGTAGGTAATTAGACAACTAAAGCAACTTGAGGAAAGTGCGGTGGATGTGACCTTGGGTCCATCCTACAAAAGGGTGGTCCCGGTTTGCCGAAAACTTTTCTTAAAGGAAATTGACAGCAAAGTAATAATGACCTAGAATCTTTAGAGCTAGAGTCCCAATTTATGCTATTTTAGGGGAACGGAATGGGACTATGCCTTACAAGCAAAGAGATCGAGCTTCGCATCCCTCTCATTTTCCATTCTCCTTTAACCAAGTGCAGTATAAATCCACTTCGATCCTAATGTTTCTGCATAAAGTAGTTCATCAAGGGCTTGACGCTAGTTACCTCCTAGGAGCTTGACTATTAGGAAAACCTTGAATTAGGTCGGTCCTAAGTGGGAACAGCCGAAATGCTTCCGCTTCATGGCAAACTCGAGAAGACCTAGATCGCAAACCCTATGACATTCCTTGTGAGTGACAGGCAGTGCTTTCTAGACTCTCTTCCCGATGGGTTGCTAAGACGTGTCCTACAAGTGGATAGGGGGACATGTTAAAGTTGGTATCAGAGAAAACCAACGAGATCTAATATTTACAAGGGAACTTAATGAGGGGAAGTAGAGCAATGTTACCATTAAGAACATTTCCTTACTTATCGATGCTGGCCTGCAGAGTCATGAAGCATGGAACAACTTCTTGGTGTTCCAGGTTATGTTTATGACCGCAATGCATGCTTCGGAATATCGACGGAGGCTAGGCATGATGAATATTCTAGACCGTATCTACAATCCTTCACCCTTGTACGTGGAACAGAGATGGATGGGTGAATCAGGAATGTATTACATAGCGGCCCACCGACTTGCGTACCTTCGGACCAACTTGAAGAGAATCAAGTGGATGGAGGATTTAAAGATCGTGAAGCTGTTCATCTTTGTCGAGGCTCACGCAAACGCAACCCCACATGTCAGCAGTCGAAAGGTTGAGTAGAACAAGTATGTGTACGAGGAAGTGACTCGAATAATCCCTATCGGCAGAATCAAGGTGTTGTGACGATATGAGAAGAACGGGTATCAAAGGAAGGGATACCCTAAGCTTCCTATGACCTATCGATTCCTGAAAATCCATGACCCCACTCCTTATTATTACTCATTTCCCGTAGCCGAAAGTAACACAATCTTATTTTCCCCAAAGTAATATGCCACAATCAGCTTGTTCTACCTTCCCAAAATAATTGTACTCAGAAGGGCTATGCCCACATGAACAAAATAGACTTTTTATCACTGTCTGTGATTAGGTCACTTGGCTAAAAGCTAAACTGGACATGTAATGTAATGTGAGAAACGTTTAGCAAGTTTTTAATGTAAAGAATCTTATTGCCCAGGCGCAACCTCAAGTGTAGATTCCTAGTCCGACCCCTGCACCAAGTTCTCTTGTACCTAGCTTACTTGTGCAGATTAGGAATAGCCACAATAGATGCACCTACCTTACTTGTGGAATTGACAAATGGTCGTGAGGTCTCTTGTACTAGGCAAACTACTAAGGTGAAATTCCTACTGGAAGGAAAGTCGACTTCGGTCAAATTCAGGGTAAGGAACCTAGGTGTCAATGAATGCTTGCTTGGAATGGATTGGCTAATACCCAATGATGCCCACATTCACTGTGGAAAGGGCCAAGTCTCCTTCCAAAATTCTGAAGGGGAACTAGTCACAACTCAAGGAGAGGCTGGGAAGCCAAAAATTCAACTCGCCAAAGCAACACAGATAATAAAAGGAGTTAGAAAGGGGCTACCTGTCTATTTGATTAAGCTAAATAAGCTAGATCAGAATCAGGAATCTAGGGAAGAACCTTCATGGTTAAAGGAATACGCAGACGTATTTCCTGAAGAGCTGACTGAACTTCCGCCTCAAAGGGAAGTCGATCATGAAATCAAACTAGTGCCAGGAGCTACACCAATCACAAAGAGACCATGTAGGATGTCCATCCTGGAAACGATTGAACTAAAGGAGCAACTCAAGCAACTGTTAGACCAAGGATACATCTGTCCTAGCAGTTCGCCGTGGGGAGCTCCAGTGCTATTCTAGAAGAAGAAAGATGGAACACTTCGGCTCTACATTGACTACAGAGGGTTTAATCAATCAACCATTAAAAATAAATACCCCATTCCAAGAATATATGAACTTCTTGACCATCTTCAAGGTGCGAAGATCTTCTCTAAGATAGATCTCAGGTCTGGATATTATCAGATAAGGATCAAGGAAGAACATATCCTGAAGACTCCATTCAACACAAGGTATGGACACTTTGAATTCCTAGTCATGTCATTCGGGCTGACAAATGCTCCTGCTACCTTCAACTGGCTAATGCAAGATATCTTTAGGCCCTATCTTGATGATTTCATACTCGTCTTCTTTGATGATACCCTAGTCTACTCCAAGCATGAAAAAGATCATGAACCCCAGCTTTGCATTGTCCTTGAAACAATGAGGGCACACAAGCTTTATGCCAAGAAGAAAAAGTGTGCATTTTTCAAGTGACAGATTGAATATCTGGGATTCATTGTATCAGCAGAAGGAATTTCGGTAGATCCGGCCAAGGTCAGAGATGATTTGGAATGGCCAACACCAACAACTATCAAAGAAATACATAGTTTTCTTGGATTGACAGGATGGTATAGGGTCTTTATCAAAAACTATGCTTTGATTGCAATGCCTCTGACTGATCTACTAAAGAAGCAAGCAGCAATTGTATGGTCATCTCTGCTGAACAGTCCATCTTTGGCAAACTAAAGCAAAGCTTGGTATCAGCACCCATCCTGAAACTTCCGGATCTTAGTAAGGAGTTTGAAGTGATAACTGATGCTAGCGCACTAGCCTTAGGATGTGTGCTCATACAAGAAGGTCATCCCATAGCATACTCTTCAAGGAAACTAAAGAGCCATGAAAGGAACTATGCTACCCATGACCTAGAGCTGTTGGCTATTATCCATGCTCTCAAACTTTGGAGACACTACTTGCTGGGTAACAAATTTACCTTAGTGATGGACCACAAGAGTCGTAAATGGATTTTTATCCAGAATGAGCTCAATATGAGTCAACGTCAATGGATTGAAGTATTGGAAGAATATGACTTCAAAATCAAATATCGGCCTGGAAAGGAGAATGTAGTTGCCAATGCACTCAGTTGTCGCAAAGCATTTTTGAATTCTCTGATTTTGCAAGATCCATCAACAACAAGATCTCTAGCCACAAAGGTATCCATGCCAAACAACCCAATTCTTGAGCTAGCTAGAGAAGAGGCATGCCATGACCCAACCTATCGAAAATTGCTAAGGGAGATCCCCATCAAAGATCAAGACCCGAAGCTACAAACAAAGTATCAATAATTCTCTATCAATAGTGGGATTGTCTACTATAGGATGAGATGATGTATCCCGGCAAGCCAGTCACTCAAGCAGAAGATACTTTGGGAAGCCCATGACTCCCCTTTCTCAGGAC